>NC_073349.2:23302500-23457500 GCF_027580225.2 Misgurnus anguillicaudatus
GATTTTTGAATTTCTCATCTTGTTTTTGTCACTGACCCATCTATCAATCCATCATCCATCCATCTATCTGTCATGGAGGAAGTTTAGTGTAAACTATATTGCGTTCCCTACAGTATGTGACCTTTTTGTGTGTTTCCCTGCAGGTCAATGTCAGTTCTGCGAGCCGACCGGACTAGCCAATCTGGCCGACATCTTTCACGTTAACACGGTGGGACAGCTGATGATGAGCTTTGATGTGTCCTCCAGCAAACAGGCGCTCTCGTTTGGGGACTCGGGTGGTGGTGTGCACTTGTGGTCAAGCGCCCCGGAGGTGTCCTATAACAGTTACTCCAGAGATACTGAGCTAGCCCTGCCTTGCCTGGTGGACTCACTACCCCAGCTGGACTGGACCAATGAGCTGATGCCCCTTTCTCTTCTGCCCATGCCCCTCACCAGCACAGAGCCCTTGCTCTCTGATTGGCCTACTTCCCTTATTATGCCCAGTCCCAGGTATTACTAAGAATTGGTGTTGTGTGATACATGTGATGTCATATGTTTTTTCTTGAATAGGATGGATGCTGTACACATTCAGCATTGCATCAGAATTCACTGAAGATCTGGTGATCATGGCTAATAAATGACTTTATCTGGGTTTTCACAAACTTGGTCACAGATGATTAAGTGGTTCTTGCATCACTGTTAAAACTGATAGGGATGCAAATATAACCAAACCCCTAATTTGAAGTATCATCTTTGCTACTTTTGATTTTTTTGTCAGTGCATTAATCTTATTTAAAGGAATAGTTTACCTAAATATTCAAATTCTTTCTTAATTTACTCAAGACATTCCAGATGTTTTTGACTTCCCTATTCAGTTCAACACAAATTAATATTTTAATATTAAAATGGCATCATGTAAAGTTAAAATTTTACTATATAATACTGCCACCTGGTGAACATGAAAGGTCCTTTAGAAATGGAGCATTACATCAAAATAATATTTTTAAAATATTATAAATATTATGGGGTGGTTTCTCGGACAGGGGTTAGACTAGTCCTAGACTAAAATAAATTTAAGAGCTGTGCAAACTAAAAATATCTTGCACTGACATATCTTAAAATACATCAGTACTCTCTGTTTTGCCTCAAAATGCACACAAGCAGTGTTTTAGTAAGGTATGTTTGTTAAAAGTAGTTATATTTCCTAAATAAACTAAAGCATAGTCCTGGTTTAAGATAATCCGGGAAACCATCTCCATATTGTAGTTTTTTCATGTTTGTAACAGATGTGTCAATGAATTTTTTTATGTAATGACTTTGTCTGTTAATGTCTTATTTTATCTCTTCTAGACGAGCCCCCCCAGTAGATCCAGAAATTCTCAGGACTATGAAGACAGTGGGATTTATTGGATACGCTCCCAATCCTAGAACCCGTCCTAGAAACCAGGTAAGCGTGGTATTAACTCGTTCCCCGCCAGCCATTTTTTGAAAAGTTGCCCGCCGGAATTTTTATGATTTTAACAAAATGCCTTCCAGGAAAAATTTCTTCAAAAAATATATAAACATACAAATATATCAAATGAAAGAACAGACCCTCTGCTTTCAAACAAACAATAAACAAACAAAACAGGAAAAAACTGTTTCATCCTATCTATATATTTTTCTTCTTATAAACTCTTAAATATGGGTAATTTAATTTTTTAGCAAAAAGCTGAAATAATTGCATTTTTGTGAAGGAATTTTGTAAGAGATCAGATTCAGAACGATTATCAAAACATACACAGAGTTTAAAATTTGTAAATAACGTTTTTGGCTTCAGTTTTTTCATAAATTGGTTAAGTGTGCCATCTAGTGGATGATCTAGCGGTATTGCAGATTAACATAACAATCCTTCAGAAACACGTTTTGTTTATGCAAATGTTTTCTCTTAATTGACGAGATAACTCGTCAATGGCGGGGAAAGAGTTAAGAATATGACTTTACAGTATGCTTAAAAGTTTTTTTTAACTCTTTCGCCGCCAGTGTTTTTTTAAAAAGTTGCCAGCCAGCACCAGCATTTTTCATGATTTTTACAAATGTTTAATGCCTTCCAGAAAATGTTCTTATTTAAATATATAAACATACAATATGGGTAGGTTTCTTGAAAAACACAAAATTTTGAGCGAAAAGCTGAGATAATTCCATTTTTGTGACAGACTTTTGTTAGATTAGATTCAGAGCGATCCTCAACACATTCACGGACATGCAGCTGCTTTCCCTAGGGCAATACTTACGGGTTTTATAAGTCCTGGTGGATAATAGCGGTATTGCGGAAAACCAAAAATTCTTGTCATTGGCAGGGAAGTGTTTTCTCTTAATTGATGAGATAACTCGTCAATGGCGGCGAAAGAGTTAATAGTTTTAAATATTTAGCAAAGTAAAAAGGCAGATAATCTTTGTGTTTACTTGTTTATTTTATTTAAAGGAATATTCCATTTTCTTAAAATAAAAATCCAGATAATTTACTCACCACCATGTCATCCAAAATGTTGGTGTCTTTCTTTGTTCAGTCGAGAGGAAGTTGTGTTTTTTGAGGGGAACATTGCCGGATTTTTCTCATTTTAATGGACTTTAATAGAGCCCAACATTTAATACTTAACTCAACACTTAACAGAGTTTCAAAGGACTATAAACGATCCCAAACGAGGCATAAGGGTCTTATCTAGCAACACGACTGTCATCCTTGACAAGAAAAACAACAAATATGCACTTTCAAACTACAACTTCTCGTCTAGATCCGGTCGTGATGCGCCAGCGTGTCCCCACGCAATACGTCATGACGTCAAGAGGTCACAGAGGACGAACGCGAAACTCCGCCCCAGTGTTTACAAGTGTTGAGAAAGAGGACCATTCCGGCGTTGTTGTATGTCGTATGATACTAATTAATGTCCTTGTGTCAGTTTATTGTTTAAAATGGTCCACAAATGTGCGTTTCATATATGTAACATGTGACCTCTCTACGTCACTATGCATTTACGTTAGGTCACTCAGGAAAGGATCTAGACAAGAAGTTGTGTTTTAAAAGAACATTTTTTTTATTTTTCTTGTCAAAAATGACAATCTTTTTGCTAGATAAGACCCTTATGCCTCGTTTGGGATTGTTTATAGTTCTTTGAAACTCCATTGAAAAAAAAACTGTTAAGTGTTGAGTTAAGTATTAAATGTTGGTCTCTATTAAAGTCCATTAAAATGAGAAAAATCCTGCAATGTTTTCCTCAAAAAACATAATTTCTTCTCGACTGAACAAAGAACGACATCAACATTTTGGATGACATGGTGGTGAGTAAATTATCTGGATTTTTTTTGGGAAAATGGACTATTCCTTTAAATAGGACAGATTGGTAATTTTCCATACGCTATTTTAGCTGCTGTAGTGCTTCTGTAAAGTTATTTGGCAATGTGTCAAGCATTCGCAAACAGGAATGAAAGCTGAAAGCTGTCTGTCTGGGTATTTTTGTTTTTACCTATTTGTTTTCATCAGGTTCCCTATAAGATCAAAGAGATTGAACTTGAGTATGACAGCTATAATCAGGTTCCTGAGTCTCCCATTGGTCGAGATGAGGAGCCACATCTTTACATGGTGCCAAAGAAGTACCGTAAGGTAGTGTTGACTCATTGTATTATTTTCCGTCTAAGGTTATGTCAAAGATTAAACTCAATGATTGAAATCAAACTTTGATGCTTGGATTTTACAGACATGGTCACGTATGATAATGTATGTGAATAGAAAAATACCTAGGGGGTTGTGATCTGATTTTACACACTATTTGCTTGTATCAGGTGACCATTAAATATTCCAAACTGGGTCTGGAAGACTTTGATTTTAAGCACTACAACAGGACTTTGTTTGCTGGTCTGGAACCTCACATACCCAATGCTTACTGTAACTGCATGATTCAGGTAAGACACACACACACACAAAAGCTCTTTTACTGTATTGCACACTTAAACTAAACGATATTTAAGATTAAAACACAAATATTAATAATATTAACTAATAAAAAATGTGTATAAGAGCCACAATCCACATTAAATCTTGAGCTATTGTACATTTCTACTGTAATTTTTTATAATATATTAATGCATTTTAGATATACAGTATAACATATAAACTAATATATTAAAGCCACAGTTATAGAATAAGTTGGTCTTAATTGTTAAATTGGGAAAAGTCCCATGTCGATTTCTTCAGAAACTCCTCAGAATTTTTTTTCTTTGGAATATTGGAAATTCACAGCACTGGCTTTGCGTGTTCCCACACTCTGGAATTTTATCAATAGTTTACTCTGTGTGTGCCGTGACAGGTGTTGTATTTCCTCGAGCCAATCAGGTGCCTGGTACAGAATCACCTGTGTCAGAAGGAGTTTTGTCTGGCCTGTGAGCTTGGCTTTCTCTTTCACATGCTGGATCTGAGCAGAGGAGACCCCTGCCAGGTACCAAATCCACTTTGGCCTGTGACGTCAGATCTGTCGGTCATGCGTAAGAATCATCCAACGTTTGTTTGTTTCCTCACAGGCCAGTAATTTTCTCCGGGCTTTCCGAACTATCCCAGAGGCTTCGGCGTTGGGTTTGATTTTGGCGGATTCCGATGAACAGACAGGGAAAGCCCGTCTTGGCCGCCTCATCCAAAGTTGGAACCGTTTCATTCTTGCGCAGCTGCATCAGGAGACGCTGGAGCAGGAGGGACCGCAGGCATACAGAGGAGCGAGTAGCAGGTGTGGGCCACGTGATTTCACAGTTTAGGGGTGGTTGCTAGTAGGGATAATAGTTAAATATATAGTTTATTAGTCAATTTACTAAATATTTAAGCACAGGATAACACAATTAACCAATCAGAATCAAGTATTCCAGAATGCTTTATATAAGAAGGAGCAATAGGCTTTATGCCCAGCTGCACCACTTCCTGAACCCCAGCCAGCTCCTTGTTTCCTGTCTGCCATTATTGGACAAACTGTTAGGTGTGTCGGATTATTGTTGTTGTGACTACTGAGGTCAGGCACACCTGGATTTATCAGTCCAATAATGGCAGACAGGAAACAAGGAGCTGGCTGAAGTTCAGGAAGTAGTGCAGCTGGGCATAAAGCCTAATGGTGCAAAAGACTGATGTGCAAAAATCTTAAGAAAGGAGTTCCATAAAGTAAATTACTGAAAATTATGAAATCAAATGAGGGTTTCTGTAGCTCAGTGGTAGAGCATTGCATTGGCAGCACAAAAGGCTGTTGGTTTGATCTCAAGGAGGACCACACATAATAATCAGAAATGTATGCGCTGTAAGTCACATTGGATAGAAACGTCTGCCGTATGCATCAATGTAAATGTAGTCAAAGATATTGAATATAATGAGTGCACTGCTATGATTATAAAAAAGGGACAGTGCAATGCTCAATATGGCCACTTTGGCGACGTCATGCAGAGTCGTGTGAGATGCTTGCCAACCTGTAGTTGAAACAACCTCAAAAGGTGTTTTTTAGAACTATTTAAGCTTAAGAAACAAAAGTTAGTCAGAAATTTGTTGTTTAAGTGGGATTTTAGCCCACAATTTATCTGTTATTTCCCATTCAAGTAGTTAGGACTTTAGTATCCATAGCCGAAATAACTTCCTGGAGGCATTGCAAACGTGACCGCCATGCTCATCAGAATTAAAAGTGATAGTCCAGAATAATACCCTTATTTCTTGCTTTATCAATAATATTTCAGCTTCCGTCTCTAATCTTGTTATGTGATCTGCAGTGCGCTGGGTTCTTCTGGGGAGTCTGTGATTGGCCGGTTGTTTGGCTGTGAAGTGGAGAACAGCAGTTTATGTCGCTGTGGGAAGGAGACGGTTCGCTCATCTCTGACTCTGCTGTTCACCATGCACTACCCTGAACATAACTCTGTTGGTGAGAACTGTCAAACATTACTCTGTCTATTTTAAATTTAGGCCAAGCTTGTTCATGTGGTGCCCCCAACAGATTTGGTAGTCTCCCTTATCTGGCACACCCACTTAAAGGAACACTCAACTTTTTTGAAAATAGGCTCATTTTCCAGCTCCCCTAGAGTTAAACATTAGATTTTTACAGTTTTTGGAATCCATTCAGTCGATCTCCGGGTCTGGTGCTAGCACTTTTAGCATAGCTTAGCATAATCCATTGAATCTGATTAGACCATTAGCATCGCACTCAAAAATTCCCAATGAGTTTCGATATTTTTCCTATGTAAAACTTGACTCTTCTGTAGTTACATTGTGTACTAAGGCCAACGGAAAATTAAAAGTTGCGATTTTCTATGGCGATATGGCTAGGACTAAACTCTAATTCTGGCGTTATAATCAAGGACTTTGCTGCCGTATCATGGCTGCAGCAGGCGCAATGATATTACGCAGGGCACAAAAATATTCCTCTTGGTTACTTTCAATAGTGGGGGACTATTTTTGTATAAATGTATAAATTATGTAACTAAAGAAGAGTCAAGTTTTAAATGGGAAACATATTGAAACTCTTTGGTCATTTTTTAGCCCGATGCTAATGGTCTAATCAGATTCAATGGATTGTGCTAAGCTATGCTAAAAATTTTACAGCCAGACCCAGAGTTTGGCTGAATGGATTCCAAAACGGTAAAAATCAAATGTTTAACTCTAGGGGAGCTGGAAAATGAGCCTATTTTCAAAAAAGTGGAGTGTCCCTTTAAGAATAATCTAATAAAAAGCTTATGCGTTGAATCAGGAGACAGCCATATTGTGTACTTTTGGGGGTTCTCCAGGGACAGTGTTGAGAACCACATAGATATGAAATACAAAGTTTTGTGCTCAAATTGTGTGTGCTGCTTTAATTTTGACAGATAAGACGATAGAGGAATACGACTTTGCGGATATTTTGAAGAAGAGTATCTGTCTGGAACAAAGCACTCAGGCCTGGTGTGACAACTGTGAGAAATATCAGCCGACTGTAAGTCTCTCTCTCTCTCTCCCCCTCCCTCTCCATCCTGTTTCATGTACATAACAGCTCTTTTATACCTTTACAGGTGCAGACCAGGAACATTCGCTGTCTGCCTGATGTTCTGGTAATAAACTGTGAAGTGAACAGCGCTAAGGAGGCGGAGTTCTGGAAAGCACAGAATGAGGTTAGATCTTCATAATATACAAAAATAAGTAAATATGTTTATTATATTAAGATGTATTTCTGTCTGTCAAATATTTAAGTAGTGTCATAGAAAGTTCATTCTGGTGATCTTTGAACTGGTGTAGTAGCCTTTGGGCACATCGATTCATCTGGTTTTCTGTTCACTGGGAGATGAATACTGTTTTTGTTCACAGTATGCGTACAACAAAGCTGTGAAGAAAGAGGCAGCGGAGCCTCCCAAAGTTCCCAGTGAGCCTCTTCCTACAGAATGGTGTATAGAGTAAGTGCTAACTGAGGAAATGTACCTCAATGTTAATGTGAAAAACAATATACACAGTAACTATGTGATTTATACTGTACATATTTTAAACCAAATTTGCTTTGTACAGGGAAGAACTGTACAATGTGGAGGGCTTGACCTTTGACACTCAGGCAGAGGACATGAGGCGCGTGTGGATCCCTCTCAGTCTGAAGATGTGCATCAGTAAAACTCAAGGCCTGGAGGTCAGCAGTGTGCCTGTGGGAGAGGAGGTGAGGAAAACCTCTTTATGAGCCTGATATAAAGAACCAGCAGATCGCCCGAGGTAGAGGTTGTTTCACAAACGCTGGGTCAGAAATCGCATACTTTCATACTATATAGTCAGTAAAGCACACTGTTACCTAATAATTCCTGGTGTGCATTTGACGGACACGTTACTATCCATCCCATGAGGCCACGCAAGCTGAGGAGTCGCCAGATTCAGAATGTGAATATTTAAATTTATGCATTTGGCAGACGCTTTTATCCAAAGCTATTATGTATTTACTATTGTTGTATTATAATGGACCTGGAAATTCATCCATTCATTCATTAAGAGACATACAGGTCACGTGACAATGAAAACATGCCTCATGCAGTTTGTCCGAAAATTCAAACTGCACCCACACATACTAGATAAAACATACAATGTAAATGTGCTGATGTGTTTCGTCTCTCAGCTGACCGAGAGTGAAGAGGCAGAGGGGGCGTCTATCTATGATCTGGTAGTCACAGTGTCTCATATCCTCGACACACGGACTGGAGGAAACCTAGTGGCTCATATCAAAGTGGGCGAGACCTACCACCAGAGAAAAGAGGTGTGTTATTATTACAAAGAAAATGAATGTTTTCATTCATTGTCTTTTAGCTAAATGTATTACATTAACAAATACCTCCATGCACTAGTACCAACTTAATTGGGGTTCCAAGCGATCCGAGCTGATACCAAAACGTGATTCGAAAACACTGTAGATCACTGATTGGTCTGAGAGAATCGTCACTACCAGCGTCATCACTTTAATGTAAAAGATTAGCTTTAGCTTACTGCTAGCTTGCGCTGTCTCGAGCAAACATGTTGTCATCTGTGCTCTCCTATAAGTTCCCAAACTCCCTTTTAGCGACGAAAAACATACACAGGTTGTGAATCAGGAACACCATAAAGTTTTTTTGAGACTTGCAGTTTGTGGCGGCACATTTGCAATGCGCACGTCTGCATATATGCTTAAATGCAACTTAAATGAGGCTCAGTGGAGCGCGTCGACTGACGCCACTGGTGTTTGAACAGAAACTGTCATGTGAGACAGAGGTAGTGATAAACGCGATGTGCATTTCACAGCAGGAGGCAGCGCAAATATAATGACACGCCTATAATCCCTCCCACTCCGAAGTGTTACTAAATTCGATGGAAAGCTAACCAAGCCAAAGTGAGGTAAGCTGACCAAACCAAACCATGGGATACTATGCAATGGAAAAGCGCCAATAGTAAAGCTATGGTAGCCGCCACAGGACAACACGTCATTGCCTGAGACAAATTAATAACAAAACGTTATCTATAGAGCAGTTTGTCCGTTTACTGTAGAAACATGACTGCATGAAATGGCAGCCTCAATGACCATGTGATGACCCGTGGTGTATGTAGATAAAAACGACTATTTTTAAAGAAACAGTATGTAAGAAATTTATATCAATTAATCATAAAATGGCCCTGATATGTCACTAGACATTAAGAAGTCATTTTCATATTAAACACTTATATCACTCACAACAGTGGTCCGGCCAGGATATTGTCATTTAAAAAGTGGAGTTGCAGCCCTCAACTGATGTTTATGTTGTCATTCTGTGTATTGGCCACCAGTTGTGTGATTGCAGTATCGGTTTTAGCCACAAGTTTTGTGATTGCAATACCCGTTTTGGCCACAATCCTACATACTGTTCCTTTAAGGTAATAAAACAATACAGTTTATATTGTAAGGTCTTTATACACTACTGATAATATAGGTATGTATATTGCATTTATGTCCAGAGATCCTTCTAAAAGTCCAACATTGCACTTTCAATGTAGTATCAGAAATCCATTGTGCAGGAATACAGACAGCACTTCCTAGATGTTTGAGCTGTGATGTGAAAAAAATTTGCTATGTTTTTTTTTTTCTTCTAGGGAGTAACACACCAGCAGTGGTATTTGTTCAATGATTTTCTGATCGAGCCTATAGACAAGGTAACAACAGCACACATTTTAAATGATAGTATACCAGCTCAGTAAGTTATTTATTCCTGCTTATGTTATTATTACTGAATGGTACTGTTTGACTGGGATATTTCTAGGCTGAAGCAGCTCAGTTTGAGGTCAACTGGAAGGTTCCAGGTGTACTTTACTACGTCAAGAGGAACTATCATGCCAAGTATGATTTGCGAAGTATGTGATTTTTGGACTTTAAATTTATCATTTCTGTAAGAATTTATTTGTGCTTTATCACAAAAGTTCAGATTATGTTTATAGACATATAGATTTTGTATTTTTTATGTACAAGTGAAGCCTCGGCTAGATCAGTTGCCCTTTGTGTGTGGAATTTTGTATATTCTCCCTGTGTTAGCGTGAGTTTACACATGCAAGTTAGATGAACTGAAGATGCCACATTTCCCCTCTCCCAACGTGTATATGAATTAAAGGGACACTCCACATGCTAATTTCCAGCTCCCCTAGAGTTAAACATTTGATTCTTACAGTTTTGGAATCCATTCAGCTGATCTCCGGGTCTGGCGCTATCACTTTTAGCATAGCTTAGCATAATCCATAGAATCTGATTAGACCATTAGCATCGCGCTCAACTATATTATGCGCAATGATATTACGCAGCAGCCAAAAACTGGTAACTTTTAATAGCAGGGGACTATTTTCGGGCACTACGTGATATCATTGTGCCTGCTGCAGCCATGTTACGTCAGCAAAGTCCTTGATTATTACACCAGAATGAGAGTATAGTTCCTAACCATATCTGCCTAGAAAATCACAACTTTTAATTTTCCGTCGCCCTTAGTACACAATGTAACTACAGAATTGTCAAGTTTTAAATAGGAAAAATATCAAAACGTTTCGGTTATTTTTTAGCGCGATGCTAATGGTCTAATCAGATTCAATGGGTTATGCTAAGCTATGCTAAAAGTAGCGCCAGACCCGAGATCAGCTGAATGGATTCCAAAACGGTAAAAATCAATGCCCTTAATATAGTCATAGATGCTGGACTGCCATTAAGAATAACTAAACAAACATATGCAAGTGAAGTATTAACTCCAACTTTTCTTTATCCATCTAGTTAAGAACCCTATTGAGGCCAGCGTTCTGCTGACCGAAGCCTCGTTGGCACGGAAACAGAGGAAGAGTCACGCTACCTTCATACCGCTCATGGTGAGCGAGATGCCTCAAGCTGGAGATCTCGTGGGACTGGACGCAGAGTTTGTCACGCTCAACCAGGTCAGTGCTGTCATTTAAAGTTTATTTAACAACTATAGACACCACGTAAGTGTGACTGTCTATTTCTAGGATTTATATAGATTTCATATGCTGAGATGCAACCATTTTAAATACATTAACACATGATCACATTTTACGAACATCTTTTGGCCAATGCTAACCTTAGCCTAACATTTTGAGCTTGCATAATGTGCATTGATTGTATAAATCTTGGTTTTGTGTCATCAGGAAGAGGCAGAACTACGCAGCGATGGGACCAAGTCTACCATTAAGCCCAGCCAGATGTCCGTGGCCCGTATCACTTGTGTGAGAGGCCAGGGACCCAATGAGGGAGTGCCATTCATTGATGACTATATATCTACACAAGAGCAGGTAAAGACTCATTGTATGATTTTAATTATTAACTATTGCATCATACAATGTGATATTTTGTAGTTGAATAATTAGGCCATTGAGATGGTCATTGGAAGATTTCGTCTTGACCCCCAAGTTGAATATTAGAGGTTTTTTTATGACCATATAAAAGTTTTGCGCTTTACTGGAAAGATAGATCTGTTATCTGTTAGTGTCACTTTTGTTAGGTGATATTACTATTACATAACAATCAGGTTTTATATTTTGTAAAAACCTTTTTGTTCCTTCACATGTTCAGGTGGTGGATTACCTGACCCAATACTCTGGTATCAAACCTGGAGACCTGGACGCCAAGATCTCATCTAAACACTTAACCACTCTAAAATCAACATATCTCAAACTGCGATTTCTTATCGACACTGGGGTGCGCTTCGTTGGTCACGGTTTACAGAAGGATTTCCGAGTCATAAATTTAATGGTGAGTTGAACACCAAAAAATTGCATTAGGAGCGCAGAAGGTCATGGGTTCAAACACAGGGAACACAAATATTGATTAAAAATGTATACCTTATAATGCACTTTGGATGAAAGCGTCTGCCCAAATGCATAAATGGGTGATTCTCAAAAAACTTGGTTTTAAAAATGTCAAGCATGAAAATGTAAAAATTGCTTAAATTTACTTTTTTCCCCACCGGACATTGAAAAACAAAGTCTGGAGTAAATGGGAACATTAATTTAAAAACTTTTACTTATCATCTAACACTTTGTAACATAATTTAAAAAATTAGTCCTAAAAAATCTCATTACCGCAACAGTCAGAAAACATCAACACTGACATATTTTCAAAATGACATGACAAACCTGAAAGAACATAATTTGGAGATTCTGCACATGCATTTAAAATCAAAGTATTATGCTTCTATTAATTAAATTAACATTTATTAAGCATCTGTTGCGGTAATGATAATCAAAATGTCGTGTAAGCATTCTGACAAGACAATATTTCAAATTAACTGTAAAAAAATGATCTTACCTGGTAGCCATCTTGAAGTAACTGGTCCATGTGCTTGGTCACTCAAAATCAAACTTTATTACAATTTTGTATGTGTGCTTAAACTGTTCTCAAAAAGTGTTGCGGAGGATGAGAACATCAGGCATGGACACATCATTTTCCTAATTTTTCTTCATTATTATTATACATGAATATTCAGTAAATATTTTTTCTGTCATCTAAAGTAGTCTAGCAAAACATCCTTTTTTTTTTTCTTAATATTTTTGTGTTAATTTGATTAAATTACAACATAACGCATGTTCAAACACAGCCGGACACATTGCGGTAATGAGAATTTCAGTAGAAAATGAGATAAAATTTACAATTATAAATTCTTATGTTGAAATCACACATTGTGCAAGGTAGAACACAGTATTGTGTTAATTCTGATGCTTTTTAATGTTACTATATTACACATTTTAAATCTAAAATCATTAGTGCCATGGTGTTTCAATGGTTTCGTGAGAATCACCCAAATGCAAACTAATATCACACACCGCATATGTTATTAACAAGCACTTTGTATTGCAACAGGTTCCGAAAGATCAGGTCATCGACACTGTCTACCTCTTCCACATGCCTAGGAAAAGAATGATCTCTCTGCGTTTCCTTGCATGGTACTTTCTCGGTAGGTGTCTAGTAAAAACACTTTCTCTTTCTTTCTGACATTGCATGTTGTTTACCAGTATCTCTTTTGAATATTTGTTCAGATCTGAACATTCAGGGGGAAACCCATGATAGTATTGAAGATGCGCGGACGGCACTGCAGCTGTACAGGAAGTATCTGGAGCTGAGTCACAACGGAGGAAAAGATGAGTTCCGAAAAGTCCTCAAGGCTCTCTATGAGAAAGGACGCAAACTAGACTGGAAGGTTCCAGATATTGACTCTGCAGATGGTCAAGGTAGCCCAAAAAGTACGAATCACTGAAATGGCAGTGAGAATATTTTCAAGTCATAGTTTTATGGATATTCAAGGGGTTGTAAATGATAGATAATAATTGCAAAGCATTATATGTGACCCTGGACCACAAAACCAGACCAGTCATAAGTTGCACGGGTAGCAATAGCCAACAATACATTGTATGGGTCAAAATGATTATTTTTATGCAAAAAATCATTAGGATATTAAGTGAAGATCATGTTCCATGAAGATATTGTGTGAATTTCCTACCATAAAAATAATATGTATTTATCATTAGTAATATGTGTTGCTAAGGACTTAATTTGGACAACTTTATAGGTGATTTTCTTAAATATTTAGATCGTTTTTTTTTTGCCGCCTCATATTGCAGATTTTCAAATAGTTGTCTCAGACAAATATAGACCTAAAGCTTATTTATTCAGCTTTCAGATGATTTATAAATCTCAATTTCAAAAAATGTTCCCTTTTGACTGGTTTTGTTTGTTGTCCAGGGTCACGTATGAGTTTTTTAGTAACTTGTGCAATATCTGAGCAAGGTGGCAGATGAGCAATAAAATGCAGATTTATACAAGGACTACAAATTTATTTTTTAAAAATTACTTTTGGGCCGAAAGTAAATGTTGCTGTGTTAAATTAAAATGAAAGCTGCCCTGACTCTCCTAATTTATAATTTTATTTTATATTAAATATAACATAAATATTAAATATATTAATATTTTGATGTTATATTAAAATGAAAGCTGCCCTGATTCTCCTAATTTATAATTTTCTAATCTTTAAAAAATAAATAAGCAAACATTTCTCTGTTTATTGCAGTTTGTTTTCAAAGGTAATTGTTTTTGAGAAAATTTAAAAGCCATTTAAAATAATTTAAAAATTTCCTTTTGTCTGTGTGCCACTGCCTCGGCCTCTCCATTATTAGCCTATAGCACCCGAGTTTGTTGAGTTGCCTGACGCATGCAATACACCTTCAAGTATGCATGTACATAAGAAATGGATTCACTTTAATTCCTTGCATTTCATTTCAATTTTTGTAATGTACAAATAAAACAAAAAAATTTACATTTTAGAAAATTAATTAGAAATATGAACATCTGCGTCAAGGACGTTTATCATTTTCCTTATCTCACATGGCATGACCGGCCAAATTAAAGGCCAACTTTGACCCGCGGGCCCTATTTGGGCATCTCTGCACTAGGCTTTTTTTTGTTTTATTAACTTCCATTCGTACGGACATGAATGCGTCAACTTTTCAGGTAGAGGAAAACTGGAAAAAAGTAGCGCATAGTATCTCATTTTATACAATAATAACAATGCAACAGTAACAGTTTTAGCATTTCACAGTCAAAATCGACATGTGAATAAAAAACAACACTTGGCATGTTATATCATATCCAGTCACTGTCAATATACGCAGGTTGAGTAGAAATTTCACCTGTTGAAAGTGTAGTGTGACCACGGCATTATGTCCTGCTTTCTTATTAAGTTTTCATTGCTATTACTAACACTGACATGATATTTTAGCAACAAAAAATCCTCAATCCTGAAAGTTTTGGCTTTTGAGACACTTATTGTTTTTTTCTTATTTACATAATTAAAGGGATAGTTCACCTTAAAATGAAAGTTCTGTCATCATTTACTCATCCCCATGTTGTTCCAAACCTGTATGAATTTTGGATGAACACAAAAGAAGATATTTTGAGAAATTATGGTGAACACACAGCAGATGGTGGCCGTTGACTTCCATAGTAGGAAAAAAATATTTTGGAAGTATTGTGATAAATGATGAAGAAAATATTTTGATAAATGATGGTAAGCACACAGTTGACAGTACCCATTAAATTCCATCATATTTTTTATTCCTACTATGGAAGTCGGTGGTCACTGTCTGCTGTGTGTTTGCCATCTTTCTCAGGGTGTCTTCTTTTGTGTTCATCAGAAAGGGAAATTCAGGCGGGTTTTGAACGGCATGAGGATGAGAAAATTTCATGTCAAAAAAATCATTTTAAGGTGAACTATTCCTTTAAATATAGACTTTTTTGTAGTGACAGAGCTACCCAAAGTTGTGTCTTAAATCAACTCTATTTTTCTTAACATTTATTTGTGCCTCATATTTCAAGTCCTATGATTGTTTATGCTCTTTTGCCTCTACAGGTACAGCTGTGTTTCCCTCTGTGATGGGTTTATGATCCCAGTAAAACTCAAGCTGGTTATATTCCTGCCAAATAGATGTCAGCTCATCAGTCATTTATTTCAACAGTGTTCTCTTTCAATATGTTGTGAATGAATATCTCTTCATGAGTGTATTTCATGTCATAAGGTTAAAAATAGTGACACGTGATCATGTCTGAGTTGTTTTCACACCATGTGTAGTCTGTATGTGGTACAGTATGTATGGGAAGAGTATGCATAAGAAAAAAAATCTACTTAAACAGGAATGAGACCTTAAAAGTAACATTAAGGTAATGTTTCCAGGAAAAGCAGTTGTTTTTTACACCAATGTATTTACAGTATATCATGTCAGAAACTGCAGTTATCACGAACATGAATTTAGCAGTATGGATATTTTTGTTTCTTTCTATTTTGTATGCTATACACTGTAATAATGTGGCAGCTGAATAAATAATTTTGGATAAAGCTTTTTGTTATGTTTAAAGGTTATTTTCACTGGGTAGATTATTGCAGCAACTTTTTGGCATTATTGAAAGTATTTTAGAGTAAATTTTTAAGTATATGTACATTATCAGAATACTGTACTTTTTACTCAACTGTATTTGATTAAAAAAAGTTGTTTTTACATTTAATACTTAAATAGTATACGGTGCATGAATACATTTACTTTTATATAAACTTTTAATTTTAATTCAGTAAAAGTACTTAAGTACTAGATTGTTTATGAAACTAATTAAGTATTAAAAAAGTATTTAATGTGAAATGTAGTGGAATAAAAAGTATAATATTATGCTTCAAAATGTAGGCTATTGAAGTAAAACAAAAACCACCAAGATAAAGTACAGATACTTGAAAAATAATGTTAAATAAAAAATACTTAAGTACATCTACTTTTGTAGATGTGAAAATTAAGTTAAAAAAATAATAAATTCAAGAAATGAAAACACATGTGAGACACTTAATAAAAGAAAACCCCAAGAACCTATAAAATCACTTAGCTTTAAGTCTAAAAACGTGAGCTTTTAGCATGTTTGAAAAACATTTAGAGGCACATGGACAAATTGATTTAATGCATTATTTCGATCTTTTCATGTGCTTCTAAATGTTTTTAACAGCTAAATGTAAGAACAGTTCAAATGTAATAAAAAATATTTAAAGTAGTCTAGTTAAAAACGTGATTTAAATTTTTTTATGGAATTTGTAATTTTAAGTGTCAGCTGTTTCCGTTTTAATTTGAATAATTGTTGTGATTATTTATACAGTTATTATAACAAATTTAGTAGGCTAATAACTGTATGGTTACAAACACTTTAGCTGTATTAATTATTTTCTTTTACATGAATGTTTCAGCACTTTTGAGTAATCTAAATATATACATTTGTTTACATTTTTTGTTATTTTAATTACATATATTACATTTACACATTCACAGGACAAACTCACTTTTTTAAATAAATAATTATAAAAACAAATTGATAATTCAACTCGTTCACTGAGCAGTTGTTCATAGTAATAATGCATTACTTTCAATAAATATTTCATGTACAAATAATAATGAAACATTCTGTTCGTTCTTCGTCGTGTTACATCAGATTTTTCATGACATTTTCCAGGATGTTACTGTTGCGGGTAACGCTGCACGTGCAATTATATAATGGAAACAGACATGAACTTTTAAAACGTGCATATTGGAAACCTTTTGTGAAAATAACAACTACTTATTTACAAACTGATAACATAATACTTTAAAACAGAAAATGCTTTAAAAACACAAAATGCTTGAACTCAAAACGCAGAACAATAATAACAAGTTTTTTACGTTATTTCCTACGTGTTGCTTTGATAACTCGTCGTCATCCACAGGCAAACATTTATTATAAACATCTCAAAATAGTAAATTATAAAATTAATGTAGGATAAATAAAATTATATGTTTATTCATTTATCATTTATTTTGAATCAAAAACTCATATCTCAAGTTGAGCTAAACGTGTTTGAATATTACTGGCATGGTTTAGATGCACTTTTTCGTTTGCTTGTATATGATGTGATGCCCGGTTTAAAGATCGTGGGGGTTTAAATGGCGAAAAACATGAGTGAAATCCCACCCTGAAAGTTGGCCAAAGCGCTCTGACGTCACGCACCCACAATGCACGCGACCATCGGCTCGAGCGCTGCTGTGTTTAGAGGGAAAGAGACAGCAGGCCCAAAAATACACACATTATTAAAAAAAACAAAGTATCCGCTGGGATCACGTCGTGCGAGTTCATCGAAAAATAGCCGGGCGACGACATGGTAATGTGCAGCGATACGAGATATAGTCTGGATTGACTATGAAATACAACTTTTACGACGATCAAAAGTTTCTGGTGAGCACAAGACTGCTTATATGCAAATGTTATAGTTTGATTTTAAGACCGCGTGGCGTGTTTGCATTGATCTTTTAATGTTTAAACCCGATTAAGAATTGATCTGTTATTGTTTTTTTATATTTCCATGTGGTATTTTAATTAGCAACCATAGGAAATTCAGATGTTGTCTGCATTTGCTACGCTAAACATTGTTATATATTAATGTTATTTAAGTTATATTGAAATGTTTTACCATTTGTTGCAGACGAGGAATGGGTGGAGGACTGGTATGAAGTTTGTTTTTTATTACATTACATTACATTTCATTTTAATTTAATTATTTAATTACAATGTTTAGCGTTTCATTGGAGATTTTGCTGAGCAAAACGTTCCATTCATAAAACGTGTCACGGAGTAAATAATAAAACATTATCACAATGTTTTTAACTAAAGTTTTATTTGAGTTTTTATTACTTTCTATTAGTGCCTATTGTTTATTTGTTTATCATTTTTAATACAATTCCGATTATAAAATATAAAATTAATAGTCTAATGTGCAATTTCTTGCATAATTCATGCTGGAAATTTAAAGTATTAATTTTCAGAGTATTCATTTTTTTAATTTATTAGGTTTTGTAATAAATGTTGCAAAAAGAGTTAATAATTAGTCTAAATATATTAAAAAGCAGCATTTATTATGATAAATATGCTACTTAAAAATGAATTAATATACATGTGTTACATAAAAATTTACAAGCACTTGAATATTTTTCGAAGTCAGAACTTTTAATAAAAATATTAAACAAATTGTGAAGTAAAAATAGTCTGGATTTATGTAAATTTGAGCAGATCTCAAATGTCGTCAGTACATTCTCTTAAATGACTTAAATCAATAAGAGGAGTAGTTATAATGGACATCCATTTCCCGAACGTCTGTCAGGATAATGAATGTGCTTTTGTGAGACCTGAAACAGGTAAACAAACCCTTTATAATTGTCACTAACCAATCACCATGGACATCCCTTTAGGGTGTTTTTAAGTTTCTTTTGTTGAAATTTGTTACCTTCACTGTTCAGAGGGCAAGTTAGGTTCAAAGACTTGCCATGTCAAATTAAATTAATCCTCAAAGAGACAGAGACAAGTCAAATGATTTTGTCTGTTTCTCCATCAGACTGATTACCTTCAGACTTTTGTATTTTTTATCTACATAATTATTAGAATAATCATTTTTAATCAGTATTCTGACACTGATTCTTATATTAAAAAGCCTAAAAAAATTATTACAGGAAATCTGTATAATCTCAAATCTATATTAAAGGTTTCATATACCAATTACCCAAGTTTTGATTTTAATTGCTTTCTCTCTGCATTCACCATTTAATGCTACGTTTGCACATCAATGATGTGTAAAACGAAAAAGCTTTTCCTTTGCTTTTTTTAAAAAAAATTCACATATACACTACAACTTTAACAAAAAGATCTGTGTTTACATTGATCCACAAAATTGAATAAAATAGCTATATTATGACCAGTCGATGTCACTTTGCTTATGTGCACAGTGTTTCTTTAAACTTTTAACAGATTGGTAAATTCAAACAATCAATATAGCGAAAGCATCAAGCATCTTTTTTTTAGGCGGACAATGAGGTAGGTTTATAACTAAAGTTGGACTGTAAAGCGTAAAAATTTTGTAATCTTTGTAAGAAAAGTGTTAATAAACTCAGTAGCTTGAGTACCACAAACACAGTCCTGTATGCCGCCATTGTTGTTATGGTTGTAAAGTACTGGTACATGCATGTAAAATGAACATGCAACACACATGCACATGACATCACTGTTGTCACTTGCATTTGTCATTGACACTGAAAAACAAAAATGTTGTAATTTTCAAAAATTTGCCATTTAAAATCAGATTACAAAAGTGTATGTGTGTCATTGTTGTGTAAACAAACAGCCAAAACACATGAAAAGTTTCATGTTTTGGTATAAACGGCCCCTAAGTTGAACCTGGTGTAGCTAGGGCTGTCACAATGATTAAATAATCGCCACAAGAGATGTACAATCATTGTGGTGACCTGTAATCATCGCGATGAGGTCAAACAATCGCGATGATTTCGGGTCACCACAATGATTGCAGATCTCTTTAAAAACACAAGGGGGAGTGCAGCACCTATATAAATGAGACCGTATCAGATTACTTTTAAATATACCTTGCAAAAGATTTAATTTAAATAATCACAACAATGTGTGAAAATTATTTTATACACAAAGAATTGTTATAAACAAAAAATGTATGAGAATTAAATGTCAAAGCAATAAAACAGACAATTAATCCCCATAATCATCAAAGCCCTAATACAGGCAATTAATCGTGATAAGCCAAATTTAATAACCGTGACGTATAATAATTTAATACCATAGCTAGCAGTTAAAATTGTTGTATTATTGAATCACACATTTATTTGCTAGTATTGTTCATTTATAAATACATTATAAAGTGCAGGTTGTTGTGTCCCTTGTTTAACCTTTACTGCATCTTTGTGTTGCAGGATTTTAAACATGCAAAAAATCATCCTTCACCCCCAAGAAAAATCACCTGCTACTGATTCTTCTCTGGTATACTTTTGTGTTCAATTGTACTCTGACCTTGTTCTCTTTTTAACTTTTAGTGTTTGTTGTTGATCATTGTGGTCTGCCCTAATGTAACTGAGATCCTTTGTGGCTTTTCCCAGATGTGCAGTGACGCTCCCTGAAAACTACCCATAAATGTGAGAAAATGTTCCATGGCAAAGACCAGCTAAACAGCCATCTCCAGACCCACGACCTCAACAAGCAAGAACTGCGATGTGAAGAATGTGGAAAGCGTTACAACACCCGTCTGGGTCTAAGACGCCACATGGGCACACATGCCACCTCTTCCGTCGGTGACCTCACCTGTAAGGTTTGTCATCAGGTGTTTGAGAGCATGCCCACGTTGCTCGAGCACCTGAGTACGCACACTGGTCGACCACCTCCAGGGGCCGTGGTGCGAGAAAGAAAGCATCAGTGCGAACGCTGCGGTCGGCGCTTCTTCACTCGCAAGGATGTCAGGCGGCATGCGGTGGTGCACACGGGTAGGCGGGATTTCCTGTGCCCGCGTTGTGCCCAGCGCTTCGGTCGTCGCGACCATCTCACCCGACACTTGAAGAAAAGCCACGCGCAGGAGTTGGAGACCCTGACCCCGATGCAACTTAAAGAGGAGCCTAGTCCCACCATGTGCTCCGTTGGGTCTTCAAAAGATGCAACAGATGCTTTTACGATGGGCATGTTCAACCCGCAAGGCCTGCCAAGCACATCTACCTCAGGAGTCAATCATCATCATCATTCAATGGTGTCTGGCCCCCTGTCCAACCCAATGGGTATGGGCTGCTACCTCGAGCCGAACAAGCCACAGCAGTATCAGCAGGCTCCTAGATATCAGCCTAGTACCACTACCTCATACCTGAAGGCAGAAATGGAGAACTTTCTGGCCGAGCTCCAGTGCGGACCAATGCCGCCGCAAGCCGCCGTGGCGACTGCAGTGTCTCGGTCCGGCGACATTCTCCCCGATAATATGGGAAGTCAGGGTGCCCATTTCACCCTACGAAACTCGCCGTTCACATCAGCTGAGCCACCCGTCACTTCCGCCAACATGGACCTTTCACATCTGCTGGGCTTCCTACCATTCGGTTTGCCTTCCTACAGCACACCCTTAAATTCAGGAGGCCTTGTGATGGGATACTCCACCACCACCACAGCTGCGTCCCCAAGCCCTACGTCCCAGCTCTCTGGGCCACTTACCTCATTTCAGCCACAGTCATTGCAGGAGCCTATGGCTTCAGGGCACTTAAACCAGATCTCTGGTTTCTCTCCAAATCTACCTCGATTCCATCAGACCTTTCAACAGTAAAGTTACTTATGTCCACTGTGACCTGTCAGTCAAACGCAACCGCTCTGCTGTATCATTGCCAAATACCTTATGGGTAATACAATGAAGTTTGTAAGGTTTTTGCGAATAGATAGATTAAGATTAGCGTGATGTTGCTAGGATAGATGGAATTTTGCTTTTAGAGTAGTTTAAACGTTTGAGTTTTTGCGTCTTCCGGGAAACTGTTTTGTAGTATTACTTTATATAATTAATTTGAAGAAGAGAAAATGGAAAAGTTAGCACAAGAAATACCTCAGATGATGTTATCAAGAAGGAAAAATGCTATTGCAGTGTTCTCCGTTGTATAATGAAGCACTTTTTATCAACGGCACTTCCATAACTCGGATTAGACTGTGGTCTTAGATTTACCTCTCAACTACCTCTTAAAACTTTCTGACATGAAGCAAAACTTCACACAAAATGCCTTCATGTATTACGCATGTGAAACGTTATCCTAGTTTTAAAAAAAGAATGCTTTTTTTGAATGCTTTAGTATTCAAGATTTTAGAGTCAGGAGATTAGCTTGTGTTGATTTTAGCCGTTTATTAAAAGTTTGTAGGTGTTCTTGTGTATATATCCTTAATGCTAATGATGACGGTTATGAGTAGAGACATATCTGCTTTGTCTCCTTTAGCTCCCATCTCTGTTTATTCCAAAGTGATTTATAAGTGAAATCCACCCAAAAAAATATTTTTTGGCATAAAAGAAATGATTTGTTTAAAATGGAAAATACCCCACTTGATTCTTAATTATGCCTTTATGTTCTCTAATGAATTTTAATGTGAATTGCTCTTGTTGACAATGTTTCTGTCAATGTGTTTAGTAAAAAGTGGTTATGCTAGTTTTACGCAAATAGTCACCACATTACAAAGTTTTCCGCATTGAAACAATATAAGCTTAGCACACCTTAGTTTTGCTAAAGCACTTCATGCATTTCTCCATGGAAAACCAGGAGCACTGATTTAGTTTTACCATGCAACTATAAATAGCATTTTAGCACTGCTTCCCTGTGTCTTTTTAACTCTTGGTTACATGAATAACCTGTAAGGTTACTGTGATGTTTTTAGGTCTGCTCTGTTTTGTTTAGGGATGAATACAATTCACAAGATCCTTCTGGTCTTTTCATTCATTCTGTCAGAAATGCAGTGGCGGCCGGTGACTTCTTTTTTCAAGGGCGCTCGATGCGAAGTTTGTCACAACATGTATGTAGCCCGTCATGTGTGTTGTTCCTTATTTCAAAATATGCGTGTTGAGAGATCCTATGTGCATCACATGTCTTGTCAAGGTGGGTGCCTGCTGCAGACGCGTCTAAAGGGTTTATGATATGTTTGCCAGATACTCGCACAATCTCATGTGTAATCACTGTTAAAGGAGTTTCTTGCGTGTATTTTGTGAACGTGAGCGTTTCTTTTATCATAAACGGTTTTGACGCGTGTGCAGCAGGCACTTATTTTGACAAAACACGTGATGCACATGGTTCACACGACGCAACAAACACATATTTTGAAAACGCAAGCAACACCCATGACACTCCGAACACTTATTTTGAGTTTGCGCCCCTCGGATGAGCAGTCACGAGCCGCCACTGCAGACATGTATAGCAGGACTTGGCTAAGAAATTGTGTAGGACATTTCCTTCTGTGGACATTGACCTCATTTCAACTGTGATGTTTAGACTGATCTACCTCAGTGAAATGCACACTGTGCATAGCTGTACTGTACCTTTAGTGAAAAATGTAGTAGTTTCAATAGATGTTTGGGTGGAGTACACGGCTGTTTCACATCTGTGCTATTCCCAGCATTGGCATTGTTATGTTCAAGCAGCTGTTTGATTAGGATGAGATAATAAAGCATCTTGTAGAATTTGAAGAATTGTATGGTTTTGTGTGTTTCTTTTATTATGTCCTCTACTAACAGCAGACAACTAACTAATAGTTACTAGAACTAATATAATATAATAAAGTTCTTGTACACCTCATAAAGCAAAAGTGTCTGTCTGCTAAATATATATATTTTATATTAAAAATCTAATATAAAATTATTATGATATACAATTATTATTTGTTTAAAAGTAATAATAATCTTTATGGGACTGTTTCCCGGACAGGACTTATCCTAGTCCAAGACTAAAATGCACATTTGAACTGCTTTAATTTAAAAACAGCTTGCAATTACATATCTTAACATATATCCGTGCCATTGTTTTGTCTAAAGATGCCCACCAGTATTGTTTTTTTTTGTAAGATTTGTTTGTAAAAAACACTTAAATGTCCTGATATAACTAAAGGCCTAGTCCTGTATTAATCTAAACCCTGTCCCATATTTGTAACGAAAATAAAACATTTTTTATATTTATATATGTACTTTTAGTAACGTCCGACATCTCAAAAGATTATTTTTTTTTATTTCAGTCGGGCAAGTAGAAGGGCAGCTAATTTCGAACAAAACAGGAAGTCGAACAGATGTCTAGGACCCTTTTTTAAAAATAAGTCAAAAACTGGATAAATATTTACATTTTATTGATTCATTCGCACAATGAAAACCTGCTTGTTTGTAAAGTAGTCGCTGTTTCACATATAGTTGTTGTTAGTTTGGGCCGTAGTTTTTGCCTGTCGCCTGTCAGATTCAGTCTGGCATTGACTGAACCGGGTTGAGATGGCAGACGAGGCTCTGTTTCAGTTTTTGCACAGTGAAATAATTCAGTATATCAACAGTGCAGAATCTGGAGAATCGGTAAGAGCTGGAGATATACTGAAACGGTGTCACATTATTTTAATAGAGCTGTTGCATGCTGAACTCATTTACTGTAATGCTGTGCACAGGAAAATGGTCGATGTGTTTCTAAACTTGAGAACATGGGGTTTCGTGTGGGACAAGGACTTATTGAAAGGTATCTTATTCTTATCTTGTTCAAATGTAATGTAATATATATACATATAGATAATGCATTCTGTTTGTAATACTTTTGCCTATTACCTTTTTAACAGTGCAGCCTGTTACTACTGTACTATAACTTTGTGGTTTTCAAAATTAACAATTTAGCAATAACACACAATAAACCTTTTAAATAGCAATACATGCTGTTCCAGTTGCCACAGACATCATTTCTGATTATAGGTTTACCAAAGACACACCGCGTTTCAAAGATGAACTTGATGTCATGAAGTTTATCTGCAAAGATTTCTGGACCAGTGTTTTTAAGAAGCAGATTGACAACCTTAGAACCAACCATCAGGTGTGTACAATACAATACACCCCTGAAGTATATATTATCATAATGTCAATTTATCATATTTTTTAGTATTATAGAAATCATATTGGATTACATTTGAATTGCTTGCAGGGTATTTATGTGCTACAAGATAACAAGTTTCGCCTGCTGACCCAACTGTCTGCAGGCAAACAGTTTCTAGACCATGCACCTAAGGTAAGCTGCAGACTAGTGTTTACACTGAAAAACAAATTTGTTACATTCATGCTTTGAACATTCACCTGAAGTACATAATTTTTTATGTTAAAATGTTAGCACCCAACCCAGCACCCAAACTTTTTTTATACAATTCTGTCTGGTACTGTGTAACAGTTATACAGTTCAGTTTATATGTGTTACTTTGTGTTTATGGATCTCAGTTTGTCATTTTTCTTGTCTGTAGTTTTTGGCCTTTACCTGTGGCCTGGTCCGAGGAGCACTTTCAAATCTTGGTGTGAAAAGTATTGTGACGGCAGAAGTGTCTGTCATGCCAGCCTGTAAGATTTATGTTTATATGCTGATATACACAAATGACTACATTGAAAAGATTTTAGTTCCTTTTTTCTATAAAGCAGTAAAGTACTGATTAATCATAATACGAACTGTTTTTCTTGTTTCCATTCACCTTTCCATCTTGTTTTTTGTTTGTTTATAGGTAAATTTCAGGTGATGATCCAGAAGATGTGACTGACTACACAAGAGTATATTGTTCATAACATTTAAATCTGTTTTATTGCCTTTGCAATTTTATATTGCCTTTCACATTTTATTGCTAATGACACTGATTATTTTTTATTTGCAGTCACTACTGGCATTAAAAGTGTTTTGACATGTAGCAGACAAGCCTCATTGTATTCTTGTATTTTGTGTCTTGTGATAGTATTTTGACATTCGCTGTTCACATTTACTGTATTTTGCACTGATAGCATTAAAAGCTGAAATCCTGGTCTGACTCTTTTGTACTTATTCTTTAATGTTGGAAAATGAATACATGTTGATGAATAAAATAAGAAACAAAGAGGGCAATTTGATTAGCAGTAAATGTACATTTAATATGATTTAATCTAAAACGATTTACAAATAAAACATAAAAATATTTTTTGATATAACAACGTTTGAGGGTGTTTGCTGTGTGCAATAAATGTATAATTTTATACTTTAACCCGTTTTTACACAAAACACGATACAACCAGTTTTTAAATGCCTTCCCTGTGTTTTGTTCGTTTCTTTGGTCTGTTTGACTTTATTGGCGCTGCGCAGACCAATCGGCTATGACATCAGAGTACCACGAGAGCGATTCGAATGCTTGGCTGTGCTTTTGAGTCGCTCTCGCGGTACTTGATGTCATACGTCGTTCAGTCTGCGCAGCACGACATGAAGTCGAATGCACATTTTGCTCGCAAGAGGGCGCCGCAGCCAGTCACGTGACTATTTTGTTCTCAGACGTCACAAACGAGGAGCTAATAGGAAATGAGATGCGTCGCGTTCACGCCTCTGATTGGCTGGTTTGTAAACGCAATTCCAACGGCACCGACTTTCAAACTTTATTCCAGTACGGTTGTTTGTAGCTGGGTTGCACGGGCGTCTTCCGTTTCAAGATTTTATTTCTATATTCTTTCAACCTTTCAGGTTGTGATCGAAGGCATCGAGGTGAAGTGTAAGTCTTACTTTTTTGAGGCAGTATGTTCTTCATATATTTTGTTTTATTATTTAAGGTTTATATTGCGCTTTTTTAGAACGGGCGCATTAGGCTGCAACCGAAGTCAGCCCGTGTTGTTGATCTCTAAATTAAATGCATAAATGGATGTGATGGTTGATGTTTATTTACTTTTTTTAAATTAATTTATTAATATAAGCCTAATATCAGCATTTTTGTAGGCCGCATTTGTTTAAATTCTGTCATGTTATCCCTGTTCGTCTACATTGTTCTGTTCGTTTTGCGTAAGAACTCATTATGTAAAGTTGGTCAAGTATAGTTATTTTATTTTAAGGTAACGTTATATTAAAAACTATATTTAAGTATTTTTATTTAATATTTTAGGAACTAAACTAAAGTAATTTTACTGATTCAGACCAACTTAGGCCTTAGATCTGAGGTCGGCCATTAACTGCCATTTTGCGCCACAATGTCCTGGAGAAGTTGATTCGCGCTTTCATTAACGTTAACTTACCTGAAACTTGTTCAACAACATACAGTTTGACTTTGTCTTTTTTTTATTAAAAGCTTCCTGGTACAAACATGGAAGGGGGCTCTGCAGATAAATACACATTTTATGCCCCATATCAAGTCATAGAGTCTATAGATGATTTCTTGGACCCTAAAGATAATGCAGATCAGTGGTTTGGTAAGACTTCATCCAAATAGTTAATCCCCCCCCCAGGTGTATCAGATAGAGGGTTACAATAATTTTTAATTTTTTCTTGATTTAGAGTTAAAGGCTGCTCCTCAGACTGGTGCCATGGAGCAGCTCATCACCCCCTCACGGACGACAAAGCCTTTTGATGAAACCTGTGAAAACAGGCCCAAAGCTATGGTAGCTCCTATGGTCAAACAAGGAGAGATGATGATCTCAGGTGGGAAAAACAGCTTTTTTATGGTTTACAGTGTTTAGTGTACAATAATCATATTTATAACACATCTTCTCCGATTTGGATATTATAGAAAGCACATCTGCAGCCCCCCCATCTAACATCGTCACATCATGGGGGAACGGCAAAACTACTGCGGTGCCGGTTCAGAACGCAAAAGCAGTTCCTGCTCAACCACGCAGGTTTGAAGGATTTCAGTTTTACTTCATTTGACACCCTACTATTTAAAACCGATAAAATGACCATATCTGCCTTTTTCTACAGAGTATCAAAACGGCCTGTGCCCAAAAACGACAAACCCACAGCTCCTACAACACCCCCTGCTGTTAAAAAAAGAAGGTATTTGTATTTCTAATATGTAGAGTCATTTTAGCGTATTGCGGGAAGCTCAAATAGCCAATTTGTCTTGCTGCATAGAGTTGTACCAGCAGCCACGACAAGGAGAGTTGTTAAGCAGCGGCGAAGGTAAAAATGAGCTTGGCTTGAGTTTGCCAAGAAGTTAAGGGACGTCTGGTGGGGATTTAGGTGGTTGCACGGGTGAATTGACTGGTTGGATGTCATCTGTCATTACTTGAGGTTGTAATCCAATCATTTTGGTGTATGTACTTGCAGAAGCTCAACATCCAGATCAGCTCGACGCAGCAGTGCTAGGAGAAACAGTGTAAGACTGAGGAACAAACCTGTTGCCACAAAGACCTCAGCTGCCATCTCACATGATGCGTCTACCCATAATGCCACTCAGTAAGTCAGAATCTTACTACCTGGAAATTATGTGGGCAAAATTGAACAGTTCTTTTAGGGAAGTCGTGCCACTAGGTGGACATGTTTGCTACACCTTCAGGCAATTATTTCAGTGAATGGGGGAAAAAAATCACATGCACAATGAAGCAACACGTTTTTGACCAACTGTACAATAACATAGTTTCTTAAGCTCAAATTGCACCAAAACACCCTTTTCCAAAGTTGTTTCAACAACACAGAAGTTGGTGAGCACCTTTTCTGACTGCATAGAGCTCCACCCCCATAGAATCGGCTGCCGTTATCAGTTGATGATTGGTTCTTAAAAAGGTCCCATAGATTGTAAAACTGTTTTTACCTAGGCATAGATGGATAATGAGTTCTGTGCATGGTAAGGACACATAATGAGCCTCAAACATTATTGTTTCCTCCTCTATGTAAAGCTTGTGCATGTAAAAGACAGCTGTAAAACAGGCCAATCTCAACATAACAACGACTGTGACCTCGCTCATTAATTACAAGGTTAAAATGCTAGAAACAAAGTTTTAACTGCAGATTTGGCGTTATAATAGGCTTGTTAATGGATATGCAAGCGTTTGGCTGAAGTTCTACTATTAATGTTATGATTACGTTTTGCAGGTTCATACTGAAAAACAAACTTACCATTTAGAAACGTCCATTTCCAATCTTTGTACAAATGGTTGCTCCTCAAAATCTGTATACAGCAGGGATTCCACGGGTCCTTGAAAGTTTGTGAATCTGGGGGGAAAAAATTCAAGGCCCTGGGAAGTTTTTGAAAATATATATACATAGACTACAGGTCATTAAAAGTGCTTGAACCTATTTTATGCAAGTTTTCTGGAAAAAAAAATCCATATTCCCTGTGTAGTGTAGGATTATATAATAAAAATTGTAGACTTTTAAAGCACACATGCTAAACTGTTCGCTTTAAATGCTTCTGTATGCGAACATTGATTCATACCAAAATGCTTTTTTGCGTAGTTGTGTTTGACACATAAAAACTTCTCGGGTTATGTATGTAACTGTTGTTCCCTGAAAAGGGAATGAGACGCTGCGTCTCCCTTGCCTACGTCCCTGTAACGATATTTCATATAGCAATAAACTTCCTGGGTCCCACGTCACCCTGTCTTTATCGTTAAACCTCACCATTGGTTGAATTTGATATACACATTTAGATGCACTTACTCTTGGCGTCCCTAAAGTGTCACCGCAGTGACGCATCGCGAGTTCCCTCAAAAGGGAACTGTAACAATGTATCTTAAAAGATAACACAATGTAACTTTGCTCTTACTTGAAATGTGTCCCCACATTTAGTCCTTGAATTTGAGGATATTGGACCTGAAAAGTCCTTGAATTTGAAGATAACTAAGGTGTGGGAACCCTGCACCTATTATGTATATATCAGAGAGCATTCTTCGGCACCTTTAACCAGAAGGTGCGACTTTTGCCCCCAGAGTGGCCATATTTAGTGTGAAAATCATAAATTCTAAGCATTAAAATTTGCGTTTGCCTAATGATGATGCATTGGTTTTTGCAAATAATTTTACTGTGGTTTAGAGGTGATATGTTTTGCTTTATCTACATTTCGGTTGTCTTTGAATTACAGACAGAAGAGCACAGAACAGCAGGAGATGGAGCGCATTGAAGCTCTTCAGAAAGAGGTGGCCGAACACCGGCGGAAGAATGAAGCTAGCTATAGGGCTGCACTGGCTGGTAGTAAGTCACTTCAATCATTCTTAAAGTTCACAAAACAAACACCTTTGTCACAGGACAATTACAGCTTGTATAGTAGCTTTTCAATGCGGGCTACTATTGTTAAAGTTCAAAATCTGCTGCTTTATAGTGAGAGCATGAGTTTTACAAAGGGCTTGTTCATTCATTATTTGCGGTTTCTAAAGCATCTGCTTCCTTTGGTTTGGTTTGGTTTGGTTTACAGGCCAGCCACCGAAAAAGCAAGTGTTGTCCACCACCATTCCCAAAGAGTTTAACTTCCGTTCAGATGCCAGACTGAAGAACCACACGGATGGATCTTCTGCAGAAGACCACACGTACAAGGAAATGAACTTTAACTCTCAGCTCCGCAAACACCCGTCTTCCCCCGTGAGTTACCCATCATTATATTAGATTTAGATATCTATATTTAGTTTATTAAACTAAAGATTAACAGATTTCATGCTATTATTTTCTAGTTGAAGGCTCCAAAGGGAACAACCATTCCCAAACCCTTCAACCTCTCCAGAGGCAAGCGGAAGCTAGAGGAGGCGAGCAGCTATGTGCCAATGGCCCAACAGATTGAGCAGTTCCAGAAACGCACACCCACCCGTTATCACCTGCGCAGCCGGCAGACCCAGGAGAGAGGTGCGTCTATTGTCTGAGTTTGTACCCTGACCCTGTAAATAGTGCTTATCCTAATCTTAAGTTTATCCTTTAGTTGTGTATTGAATCAATTTGCCTGTGACTTCTCATTTACAGGACCATCGCCAGTAAAAACGGATAAACTGAAGATCACGCATCCTAAAACTCCACAGCTGATGACTCGCCAGAGGCATCGGCCCACTACGGTGAAAAGCACTGCGGAGATTGAAGCTGAGGAAGTAGAGAAACTGAGGCAGTGAGTGTCGCCCTGACTTTTGCTTCTAAATGCATTTGGGTTATCTTGTTAACACAAGTAACAAACATCCCCTCCATCACCTCAGGTTTAAATTTAAGGCGCTAGAACTCAACCGAAAAATTCTACAAGAGGCTCTTGTACCCAAAAAGCCAGCGGTTAAGGAAGCCACTCGACCAGAGGGCTTCCAGCTTGAGATCGAGAAGCGCCTTCATGAGAGACAGGCTAACAAAAAACCTGATGAACCAGAAGATCACACTTTCCATTCCAGACCTCTTCCAACCCGAATTCTTGAGGAAGTTGTGGTTGGTATCTTCTGCCTCTCCTCTTTAAAATGTGATTTTTTTTTTCTTATTTATTTTAAGAGATGTTCTCACTTGTTCTGCGTTTTTATTCTTCAAGGGTGTCCCAGAGAAAAGGGTGCTTAATCCAACCGTACCCGAATCCCCAGCGTTTGCGCTTAAAAACAGAGTGCGAATTGAAAAGAAACAGGAAGAGGTAAAGGTTAATCGTTGGTGTTCAGTAATATAAATTTCTTCTGACTAAATATCCTAAACAAATTGCATTGCTATGTTTAGGAGAAGCCTCCTGCTCCGATCAAGGCGCTCGCTGTGCCCCATTTCCTACCCTTCCAGCCCAAAATTCCAGTGAAGAGCCAGATGGAAATGTGCCCATTTTCATTCGAGGAACGCGAGCGGGAGCGAAGAGCAATGAAGGAGAAGAAATTGGAGGAACTGAGAAATGAAGAGGTAATTTATTTTTATGGAGGTTATAGGCATACTCCAGTAAAATATCAAAATTACCCTGTGATTTACTCGCCCTCAAGCAATCCGAGATACAGATAAACACATTTGGAGATATTTTAGTAAATGTAAATGATTTATGAAAACGGGGATCAGGGCTCAACTTCTCCCTAAAAAAGAGTGCATTCATCCCTCACATAGGTAATCCACATGGCTCCAGTGGGTTAATTAAGGTCTTCTGCAGGTAGTCGCTGCAATCATGTAAGAAAAATCCATATTTTAAGCTTTAGAAACTAATAACTAGCTTCTGGTCACAGTGCCAACTTGGAATCATGTAAAAGTTAGAGCATAGTAAGCATTCATTGCCTTGGGTACGTTGCGCAGTGACACCTGTGAATTGAGTCCAAGGTGGCAATGTTACCAGAAGCTAGTTATTAAAGTTTAAAATATGGATATTTTCTTACAATATTGCACCGATTACCTGCAAAAGACCTTTATTTTAACCCCTTGGAGCCGCATGAATCACTACTGTGAAGGATGGATGCACATTTTGGGGTTTAAAGGCTGGGTGCATGATCTCTGAAAGCCAATGTTGACATTTAAAATCGCCTAAACAAACACGCCCCTACCCCAATAGAATCTGGACTTTCTTTTGAAAGATCTGCCCTACACATACACAACCGAGGTTGGTTGGTAGACACGCACCTTACTGCTGATTGGCTCCAAGTGTGTTTTGGTAGTCGGCCCAACTCCTTTTTCCAAAGTGTTTTACAAAAATCATGCACCCTTCCTTTAAACTCAGTTGTTTCCTGATCCCTGTTTTCTATCATCTATAAGCTTGAAAAAGCAGGAAAATTTGCTAAAATAACTCAAAATATGTTTTCTCTGAAATGATAATGGACATATGTATCTCGGATTGCTTGAGGGCGAGTACATCGTGGGATAATTTTGATATTGGGCTATAGTTTTGCTTTAAGTTGTTGTAAAAAGAAAACCTAAATGATTGTTTCTCTGATGGCAAATTTTCACCAATTCACACAGGTGCCGAAATTCAAGGCCCAACCCCTTCCTGACTTCCATGAGGTACACCTACCTGAGAAAAAGGTGCTGGAGCCCACCAAACCTGCCCCATTCAAGCTAATGGCTGATGAACGAGGAGCAGTGAAAGGTGAACGGTGGGAACAGATGGTAAGCACTTCATTTAGGCAACTTGAGTATTTTATTTAATATGAAAAGTGGGCGTTGCATATCAGAAAGGCCACAAGTGATTGGGAGAAAAGGATTTGTAACATTAATATCAACATTATAATAAGTTAGCTCATGGATGGTCAGTCTAATTCAGTTGCAATTATTTATTGCTTGCTTATTTCTTCCCAGATGAGAGAGGAATTGAAACATCAGGCTGAAGCAGCATGTTTTAAGGCTCGACCAAACACGATAACCCATAAGGAGCCTTTTATACCAAAGAAAGAGAATCGGTCCATTCTGGGTATGCTTCATTGGTGTTTGCGTTTTTCCACCTACAGATGTTCAGATCTCCAGTCTGAACTTTTCTTGGGGTTGCTGGCTTTGAGCAATTGTGTTAATAAGGTCATTGTTAAAACTTGACACGCTTGCTTCCCCCTCACCCTTTCCTGCTGCTGTCACTTCTACCTGACCATTTCAACTGGTCCTTCTTGTTCACCTTTGGCACTCTCTCAAGCCAATACTACTAATTCTGCAGTTCCAGAGGGTTTCCAGTTGTCGACAGAGCGGCGGGCAAAGGAACGTTTGGAGTTTGAGAGGGAGTTGTGCGAGAAGGAGGCGCTGAAGGCTCGCATGGAAGAGGAACGGGCTAGAGAACAAGAAGAGCGAGAAAAGGAAGAGATCGCAAGGCTACGGCAGGAACAGGTAACGTGGACTGTTACGGATTGCGTGAGTCTTAAAATGTTTTCCAGTCTTAAGAAAGATGTTCATTAATTTTGCCATCTCTTTTCATTTACTGAAGGTGCACAAAGCCCAGCCAATCAAACATTACAAGCCTGTGGAAGTGAAAAAGAGCGGGGTGGCCCTTACAGTGCCACAATCTCCCAATTTTTCAGATCGTTTCCGCATGTAAAATGCATTATCAACTTAATTGTACATATATTTGTTTTTTATGTATTGCTTTTTAATAGACCCTTTGCAATACGGACTATTCAATATTTCGTATACCAGGTTTTACTTTCCTGTGGCTTACGTTTAAGCCTCCTATGACTTTTTATTTTTTAGTCTAGATAATAAGGTTTTGCAAGGTTTGTGCTGTCCGCCTATATTAGATCTTTTCAATTTTCTCTGTATATGCGATATATTTTTCTGTCCTTTTTAACTTTTCTGCCATTGCTTATAATAAAGAAACCTTTACAAATGCTGTATGTATTTTGACTTGACTTTGTGCCATGGGTACTCCTAAACTGCGGGTCTGAAATGGTGCTAGGGGTTTGTCCCAGTTTTGGCTAAAGCCAAAAGTACATGGTATGGGTACAAATAATAATATAAAAATGTTTCTCGAAGATATTTTGTGACTTTTCAACTGTAAATATATCAAACTTTATTTTTGTGGGTGGATGCAGTTGCCGATGACTTCATCTGGAAAACTTTAAAGCCTATTTACTCAATATTTCAATTTTTGCATCCCCAGATTTTCAAATCGTGTTATCTCGTTCCAATAGGTCCTTGAAAGTTTGTGAATCTTGGGGGGGGGGAATTCAAGGCCCTTAGAAGTTTTTGAAAAATACATACATGGATACAGGTCATTGAAAGTGCTTGAATCTATTTTATGCAAGAAGTTTTCTGAAAAAAATCCATATTTCCTGTGTAATATCATAAAAATTCTAGACTTTAAGCACACGTGCTAAACTGTTCGCTTTAAATGCTTATATATTCTGTATATGAATGTTGATTCACACCAAAATGCTTTTTACATAGTTGTGTTTGACACATGAAAACGTCTTGGGTTACGTATGTAACTGTTGTTCCCTAGTAAGAAGGGAACGAGACGCTGCGTCTTGTCATACTTCCTGCGTTCCTGTAACGCCGTCCTGGCAATATTTCAGATAGCAATATACTTCCTGGCTCTCGCGTAACCCTGTCTTTGTCGTTAAGCCTCACCATTGGTTTATCATACATACTGTGTAATTAAACCTTAGAAAAATAAGGCTACTAACCAACTGCACTACATGATATCGTTTAAAGAGCCCCTATTACATTGTTAAAAACAATATTTTGTATTTGCTGTTATGTGTCGCATGGTTTGTGGTTCAAAAAACACATTACTGTATATTGTTGTTGCTCCTATATGGGGGTAGTCGTGGAAATGCTGAATTCACATGATCTAATAGTACGGTTTTAATTTCAGAGTTTTTTTTATAGAATAAGTTGATGTCTTACTGTAAATGGCAAAATTTTCTGCAGTGTCCTCCATATTCAAACATTGTTTTTGCTTTATTCTCCCTCTAGGTGGCATTAGAAGTCCAATATGGCTGCAATTTAGACAATTTTGAACAAAATACTTGAATTCACCTTTAAAACTCAATAACTCCAAATTAATGTTGATTTATAAATTAAAGTAGAATTAGGATTTTGTTGAACTAGAGTATGGCAATTCCATGTGGTTTACTCGTTTGAGCATTTGTATTAGCAATGCAAAGGTCATGGGTTTGATGCCAGAGACCACAGATCAGGAAGTGCATAGCTTGAAAGCATAGAAAGTCGCTTTGGATTAAAGTGTCTGCCAATGCATAAATGTAAATTTAAGCAGACCTCTTGGATCACACCTAAGTCATGTTGTTTTCAAATCTGAGAGGTGGAATAATGTAATGGAATAATGTAAGGAAATAGTTGTCAAGCAAATGTTATTTTTATGAGGTTTTTATTTTATTTTTAATATAAACAACATGCAATGTTTCTAATTTATGTGTAAATTCAGCAAAGGCCACATTGTTTTTTCCATTAAAGTTACACGAAGAGCTAATTATATAACGGCATACCATAGAACAATAGTCAGAGATACAGAGACTTCATTCAGCTCATACTTTTCCCTCTTGACTCCCGTGCCCCCCAACCATTCCTGTTGTACGTGCCTCTATTATCACAGGCCACTGTTTGGGACCCTCCGCCCCCTCTGGTCTGCCTATTTCTGGTGCGTTGGCCATGGAGCTCAGATAAAAAAAGGAATCTGATAGGTTGGTACTCTGTGAGCTTTTACAAAACCTCTTTGTGAAGAACAGATGCACACTACTGGAGTTTTTGATCTGGACAAACATCTTTAACGGTGGGTAATAACTACTTGTTTGTGTATTTATCATCCGTGAATGATGACATGCCATTATACATTTTAAATTAATTTGTCAAACCACAGGATTGTTAAAGTAAACTGTTATAAAATGACATTTTTAGCTTCTTGACTTCAACACCACGTTTTCTATCCCTATTAAATAGTTCTCCATCTAGATCAACCATCCATTAATGTATGTCTGTCAAGGGCTCTATGAAATGCCTTGTGCCTCCTTCCAACCCCACAACCCTGGAGGCCAAAGTTGATGACTTGCGTTTGAAAGTGGACCAGCTCCTCACCCGGAGCTCAGGAAGAGGTTGTCCCATGTGTGGGACGTGTGCACAACACGGCACGCTGCAGGAGGCCATGACCAGCCAGATTTCAGCTCATAGCACACTTCTGGATTCTCTGGAAAAGAAAGTCGGTGAGATGAGAACAGCTCTGGAGGACCTGGCACGTGGTATGGAAAACAGAGATATGATGCTGACATTGTATCTTTATATCTTAGTTAAACATCTACCTCAAAATGAACTAACAATGAACAATATTTGAAGGCCTCCCACAATTTCTACAAAAACTAATTTCTAGAGCTTGGCATAACTAGACAGAAGTACAGTATTTGGTATAAAAATGGCCTAACACTAAGAAATATTTAGATTTTTTAGTTTTTCGTTTATTTTAATACTATTATTTTATATTGTTTTGTCTTATTTTTAATAATTTTAAGTCATCTTGAGGCCCTCTTGGAAGTTTGTTGAGGCCCCCTAGTTAGCCCCGGCCCCCTATTTGAGAAACATTGCTGTAGATTGTGAATAAATAGACGTTTCAGCAGTAACAACATGAACAAGCAGCTTTCGTCGTCAAGACGTAACTTCCGGTAAAATCCGCTAAGAATAAATAACAACAAAGTCCTTTTAAAGTAGTTTATTTAAATAACAAACAAAATAAACAACACGAAAATTACCTAGGAAACCAAAACCTTTGTTATTTTCGACGAGGTATTTGTTCAAGAGTTCAATTTAGTTATACCAAGTTGCTTTTGTTTTTAAGTCTCTGTAAACTCAGATATTAAATGTGTTCTCACACCGCAGAAAAATGTGTTATTAACCACCCAACCAAATTTGAATGCTGGAAAAATGTAAATAAAATATTTTTAAATAAAAAAGTGATCAAATTCTTCTCTGCTCTCAATCGGTGGGGGCGCGTCCGCTGTCGGCACTGAAACCACGCCCACTCGCGAAAAATAGTAAAAACTGTTTAACGATCTAACTCTGCAATTCAGTACTACATAGTTTACACCATTTTGAAGAACTGATTTTACAGAGACTTTACATTTAAACCTATCTTATTCACAGTATTTCTTTTATTACTGAATAGCCTGTATAAACACGGTGTTATTGTCTGATGGCTTCTGCAGATAATATTACTTTATAAAAAAATGTCTCATAATTCAACAATGAGATTAGGAGCATCAAAGTTTGATTTAATTGATTTCACATTGATTTCAATCTTTGACATGACCCTCAGTCAATATTAAATATGTCTAGATTATTTTTCACAAAATGTGCTTAACATTATAGGATTATTTTATGTAGTAAGTATGCAAGTATTTCTGTTGTTGTAACTCTCCAATATAAAGGTCTAGAAGACAGACTGTGTGAAAAAGTGTCTGTGCCTTTGGTGGCTCTACAGAGAAGGAAGTCACTTCCTGTTCGCACCTCTGTGGTTAGTAGATACCATTTTATATAGTCACTGTGACTTACAAAAAGTCTTTAAAAAAAAAAAAAATTTATGTACATGCCTTTGCCATCATTAACTCTTAATCACTGACCACTGCCATGTTTGTATGTCACACTTTTTGTTTGTCTATGACAGGAGGAGGTCTATGTTCGCTTTGACAGACCTAGAGACTGTAAAATAGTGTCCCATGCCGCTTTAGAGAAAGGTGACTACAATGATCAAACATTTTGGCACTATTGCAGTCATTTGGAAAGGTGGCGTGAAGCCACAGGATTCCCTTGTTCAGTTTTAATGTGATGGATATAAATTAGAGTGACAGGACTGTTAACATGTTAACTATTTATACCGTACTCCCTGCAAGTATGACAGGATGACTCGCAAATCACCTGACTGAACAACAAACAATGAATGTATACATAGTACAAAATGCTATATAGGTTATATAACTCAATATTAAATTAAGAAATAAATAACAAAATGTATTCATAAAATGTCCCTTTTAACCCAAAAAATATAATTAAATATAAAATTTGTCTAGTAAAAAAATGCAAGACACATGTTTATATATGTTATGTCTATGTCCGGGTGTCTATGTAGGCATTTTGCTGGAAGTCAATGAAAACAATGGAATAAGAAGAGAAGATCATCTATCTGAAAAAGATTCAACAGACGTCAAAGCTCAGCATGAGGTTAAATTACAAAAGAAAGGAGAAAGAGTAACCCCAAAATCAAACATAACTCAGCATCACGGGCAAACACAGAATATTAATAAAATGGAAAATATAAATACCCAACCAAACCAGAATAATATCAAGACGCCCACCATTGCTCCCTCCATATCTCTGGTGACCCAGAGCTTGTTGGCTCCAAGGAGTCCTTCACCAAAGCCAGAAGTCCAAAACCAGAAAAAAAGTATCACCACCAAACAGTAAGGCAACCACAGCATCCTCTGTTTCCATGACAACACCTGTGGCTTCATCCGACACAGTCGTATTGAAACCTACAGAGGTTGGAAATGTAATCCCATCACGAAAGAATAATGAACCAAAGACCACTGGACCGGTTACTCCTGCAACACCACAAACAACAGCAGCTCCAAGTGTGGCCATATTGGTACCCAATATTTCTCCTAAGGAGACTCCCAAACCTTCCTCGCCAAGCCATTATCCCCCCAAATCAAATCTGGTTCCTCCTGTACAGAGTTTGGGGAAACCATCAGAAAATGTGCCAACAACAAAAGTGGGAAAACTTTCAACACACTTCCCACCAAGCCATAAACCCCCCAAAACAATGGGTTTGACGGTTACCACGGCAACAAAGGAAGCTTCTCTCCTCAGACAAGTCCAGAGTTGTCCCAATGCTTTACAAAGGTAAAACGATTGTGCATTATTTGTCTCAGTATGGAAAGCATGCTTTTATATTTAGCAAATACTAAACTTGCTTCTTCAAGATGCCTTTTCATGCTGGGATCGAATTGTCTTGTACTTCTTTATGCAATAATAATGCTGTCTTGTCTTAAACAGATTACCGGGCATTGCTGCTAAAGCAGATTTGACTCTCATGGCACCACCACCACCAAACAAAGGGACCGAAAAATCTGGATCACCAAAGCAAATTGCTGGTGGAATAGAGATTAAAATCAGCCCAGCTGTAGACAAATCTACTACTCAGACTATGGTCAACAACCCCCCTAAAACCTGTTTAAAGGTTATAGGTAAACACGTTTTTTTTTTTTTTGTAAACTGTCTATAACAATTTCAAAAGAAAACAACGTAAACCCATCTAACGTCATTTTTTAGTGATATGCATTATTCGAACCCTTCTGAGGACGGGACCATTTTTATTTATCCTGGATTTCTTAGTCAGGGTCACGTTTGACGATAGTTGCGCTATATATTAAATGACAGAAATGTGAATGTAGGATATAATACACAGGGTAAACTCACCAACAGCGGTGTTGTGTAAATTTGTTTTCATAGGTTAAAGTGGTAACAGCAGAGCTCATAGCATAGCCTGATCTTTGACATGTGAAGTATCTTAAATGTGATAATCCTTGTCCCCAGTGACTTATGTGTCATCCAGTTTTTGCACCTGTCCACGTCGGCCCAACAGAGTGCCTTGTAGATCAAATAGCAACACCATGACAGTCTCATAGTGATCATTGACCCAGAGATTCCCATTTAAGTGGGCAGACAATTGAAAGATTGCCGTGTGAACACCCTGTCATGCCAAATAGACTTTAGAAAAAATTTAAAGGGGCCATGGCATGAAAATTAGATTTTTTTCAATGTTTAAGTGCCATAATTGGGTTGCCAGTGATTCTATCAACCTAGAAAATGTAAAAAAGATCAATCCAGTACCTTTGGTAGACCATTCTCTGCAAGTACGTGATAAATCGGGTCATTGAAATTTGGTTCTCCTTATGATGTCATAAGGAGATCTTATTATAATAGTACTGCCCCTTAATCTGCACCATGGCAACCACGGCACAGCCATTTAGTGCAGAGAGAAAGAGAGAGAGAGAGAAAATAATTCACAGCAAAATTGAGTTTCAATTGCAACAAACCACCATCATTGCGATCAGTGTTTGAATTTCATCAGCAAACCCAAAACGCCACATTTTTGCTCACACCCACAAAGTGTCAATTTTAACATGCTATAATAAATTATCTATTTTGAGCTAAAACTTCACATATGTGCTTTGGGGACACCAAAGATTTATTTGACAGCTTAAAAAAATCTTATGACATGGCCCCTTTAACTGGTGCCACAAACGTTTACTACTAGTGACCAGTTAAATTAAGATTTTCAATGGTCTGATTACTAAAATAATATGCATTTCTGACTCATTTAGATGATGTTTCACCTCAGCCTGCACCTTTTTCCCATCGGTTTGTTTCATTGAAGTCAAACCCTCCACCCTGTGACACTTTCAGTATCCATACCAGAGAAGTTCTGGGAGGGTGAGATGAAGACTTTCGCTACTGAATTTTAATTTACACGATTTAGTTGTTAATCTGGTATTCATGTGTCTGTATTACTAGTGGTCGCTTTGGCAAGGTTCACAAATGTACGGAGAACAAGACGGGGATGAGACTTGCCGCTAAGATTATCAATACCAGAAATGGAAGAGAAAGAGTAAGTGTCAGTGTCAGTATAGGTCAGAAATGTGGGTGTGTATTTACATCATAAAATTGTTTTAAACAGTCACACCTAAGAATGTTTTAGTCAACATTTGAAGTGTACCAAAACCTTTAATAAAAGTCGTACACTTAACATGTATAAATATATTTGACTACGTAACCCAGTCTGTGAAAACAAGTCATTTTTGTAACAATATAACCTTGATATATTTAATATTGACTGAGTAAAGTCATGTCAAAGATTGAAATTAATGTAAAATCAATGAAAGAAATCAAACCTTAATGCTTCTATTCCCAAAATTCCCATGACTTTAGCCTGGATTTTACAGGCATGTGTCACATATTAGCACACAATGCATATAGTGTGAATAACACAACAGGAATTAACGCATTCACAAAACATCAGCTCATGAGTTATAGTTAAGGATAAAATAGCTTTTCTGCTTTCCTTGCATGCTGTTTTGCAGGACATGGCACTAAATGAGATCCAAGTCATGAACCAACTAAGCCATCCAAATATCCTTCAACTCTATGAAGCTTTTGAGGTCAAGAATCAAGTTGTGCTGATCGTGGAGTAGTGAGTTATTTTAAACAAAATTCCAAAATCATTAAAATTAACATTTTGTAGTATATGCGGCGCCCTACTGAATGCTGTGTGTACATTATGTAAATTAACAAGTGTTCTGCATAGGTAACATATAACATCTTTAATGCATTCAGCATGCTTTTATCCTAAGTCACTTACAGCGTATTTGAATTTACCTAAAGGAACGCCTAGATAATATTGCTTTCTTGTGGTACACCAGTGCAAATAGGCCATTCTGTTTGTTGTTTCATTAAGTGTGGAGGGTGGTGAGCTGTTTGATCGAATCGTGGATGAGACCTGCCCTCTGACTGAGGTTGATGCAATGGTGATTGTTAAACAGATATGTGAGGGCGTCCAGTACATGCATCAAATGTACGTACTCCACCTGGACCTTAAGGTAACACTCTCGAAATGGTACACAACAACGGTTTTCCCATAAATACATAAATAAAGCATTTTCCAGAGGAAAAACACACATTATTTTTTTCGAATGTAATGATGATCGCAGAAGATGGAAAAGGCTCAAATCTGTTAGTCCAATTGGGAATGCCTAAGGGTATGTGTCTCGTAAATAGACTTTGCTGGTCTGCGTCAATGAGAAATGTACAATAAGATGACAACCGTTGCTGTCATTGATGTTTGTTATTGTTAACGTGTGAACATATTATAAGAAGATTGTAAGAATAAACAAATTAATAGTGACGTTACTGCCATTTAAAGGAATAGTTCAACCCACAATGGAAATTATATTTTACTAATCCTCAAGCCATCCTAGGTGTTTATGACTTTCTTTCAGTCTCACACATAGTTACATGACAAATATCCTGGCTCTTTTCAGCTCTATAATGGCACTGCTTAAAAAAAAAACGAAACAATAGAAACCATTACAAAAACTCTATGGATTTAATGGTTTTAATGAAAATGTTAATGGTTGTAATGAATCTGTACTGGTCCAGATGGGTCTTTACTTGTATGCCTATGTGCTGGGTTCTGTTGGTGGGACCATAAAATCCTACTGGAATAATGTCCAAAACAAAAGAATTCTGTAATGGTTTTAATGGTAAAAGCTAATGGTTCCTAATGGTATTTTATTGAAACCATTAGAATTTCAGTGATGGTTTCTATTGTTTCTTTCAATTGGATATTGACATCCATCCATCAAAAACCAAATCCATAGGGTTCTTAAATGGCTTCCGGTGCGAAACGATATCAGTTTAAGTAGGCAAATTTAAAGGTGCAGTGGGTAACTTTATAAGAATCTCTTGACAGAAATGCAAAATAAAAATACGTAATCAGTGGTGTAAAGACCTTTCACAATGAACTGTTATGTTTTTATTACCTTAGAACGAGACGTTTTTATCTACATACACTGAGGGTCCCCTTACATGGAAGTCACCATTTTGTGCCGCCATGTTTCTACAGAAGTCCTTAATGGACAAACTTTTTTTTACTAAGTTGTCTCCAACGATGACATCGTTGTCTGGTGGCGGCTATCGTAGCTTCTCTATGCATTCCGGTGAAACGTTGGTTGCAATTTGCAACCTCACCTCACTAGATGAACTAAAATTTACACACTGCACCTTTAAATGTAAAGCTTTACAACATAAAAAACACATTTTCACTTCAGAATAGAAATAGTACACTGTAAAAAAAAATTTGTACACTGTAAAAAAATTCTGTATAAAATACCGTGCAGCTGGGTTGCCGGTAACTTACCGTATATTTAAATTTATGTTATTTACTGGCAACATTTTGTTCAAAGTTAAATGAACATTAAACATGTACAAGTCTTTGTCGTTACAGAGTAAAACTAAAAAAAAAACAGCATCAAGCAAAACATTCTGGGAAACAAAATCTGAAGCAAAAAAAAAATAAAGGTTGATGATGATTTCTGGTTCCCAGAATGCTTTGCATGAGGCTGTTATTGTATAGTTTTATTCTGTAAAGATAAAGACTTTTTTATATTTCAATTTTTGTTTACTTTGAACAAACTCTTGCCAGTAAATAACATAAATTTAAATCTACGGTAAATTACCGGCAACAGAGCTGTAATTTCTACGGATTTTTTTATAGTGTAGAAATTACAGTATTATTGGGTATTACTGGCAGCTGGTTGCCAGTAACTTACTGTAGATTTTACATTTATGTTATTTACTGGCAACAGCTTGTTCAAAGCTAAATGAACATGAAACATTTACAGTCTTTTTCTTTTACAGTAAGTTACTGGCAACCTGCTGCATAATTACAGCTAATTTTTTTCACAGTGTAGATAGACAAAGGTAAAATCAATAAAATCAGTTTTGGGATTGCATTTAAAAACTATTATACTCTTATAAAGACCATATTGTCATTATATCATTACAAAGTTTAATATTTTATTCTTTGTTTAATTTAAGCATTTCTTATTTTTCATCCAAATACAGGTTATTTTGAGTTGTTTATTCATGTGATTATAATCAATGTTTAATATGTTGAAACGATTGTGGGCCACAAAACTTGCATTCAGCATTCAAAGTTTCTTTCTTTGACACATGATGATGACCTGTCACTTTCAAATCACTTTTTCAGCCCGAAAACATCCTTCTTGTTAATCAATCTAGCCATCAGGTGAAGATCATAGACTTTGGACTTGCCAGAAGGTTAGAAATATGACTACATATGACTATTCCAATTTTAGCTTAAATCAATATTAGTATTGTGGACACGCCTGTCATTTGCTTTTCTAATAGCCACTGTTAATTAATGAACATCTAAGTATTCAAATATTGTATCTGTGACTTGTTTGTAAAAGGTTTAAGTGTCTGTTTCTCCATATTTAGGTACAAACCCAGAGAGAAACTCAAGGTTTCATTCGGAACGCCGGAATTTTTAGCTCCTGAGGTGGTGAACTTTGATTTTGTCTCATTCCCAACAGATATGTGGACTGTGGGAGTCGTGACTTATATGCTGTGAGTCAAACTGAGCTGTGCAAACACATTTAATTCCCAGAAAATTATTTCAACATATGACATGTGATGAGTATCCCAAAATAATCTGATTAGAGGCATGTATATAAGTGCAATTTATTTTATGAATTATTTGCATACAAATAGGATACAAGCATAAAGTAATTTGGGTGGGAAGGGAAGAGGCAGGAAAGGGAACAAGGATTACGTCAAAAACATCAAACAGGGCTACAAATCACTCAGTCAACTGTTGGTCTAATAGGTGGATACCAGTGGCAATATGGAAAGTGGTTCAAAAGTACAAGCTGTTCTAAAACAAGAGAGATGCCATTTTTATGGTTTTTTTATATTATTAAAAGTTTAAACTGTGACAATAAAAAAAACTATTTTATTTCTAGCTTAAGTGGCCTTTCTCCTTTTCTGGGTGATGATGACAGCCAGACCCTCAACAATGTGCTTATGGGCAACTGGTAGGCAATATGTTTTTCCAACACAGTTCACAGTAAAAGTCACTGATTACTGATATAAAATCATCCTGCATAATATAAAGAACATTCTGTAAAAATATAATCTTGATATCTTTAATATTGACTTAGTTAGATCATGTCACAGATTTAAATCAACATAAAATCAATTATTGAAATCAAACTTTGATGCTCCCAATTTCATACTAAATTTATGAGACTTTTACAGGCATTAGGCGCAAACAAGTTTTGAAATTGAAATTTTTACTATATTGATTTTTTTTTATAAAAGAGTTAAATTTGCTCGTTTTGTTTAACGACGCCCCCTGTTGGATGTGTGCAGGTATTTTGATGAGGATGCTTTTGAGCATGTCTCAGCAGAGGCTCGGGACTTTGTCTCCAACCTGCTGATCCGAGAGAGAAGGTGAAATTAAACACCCACCCTAATTCTCTAATTACATTTGCATATACATTCAATTTCTTGCATCCAACAATAGTCTTTTATCTAGTGCTCATGAAAGGTGAAACCCATGTCTCTCTATTATCCTACTTTCGCTTCTGTTCTCATTCTTGCAGTGGTCGTCTGAGCGCTTGCCAGTGTCTCAAGCATCCATGGCTCAACAACATCTTGGAAAAAGCAAAGAAAAGCAACATCGTGCTCAAGTCACAGGTCCTCCTTAAGAAATACATGGCCAGACGAATGTGGAAGGTGAAATACAAAGGAAACCATGATGACTATGAAGTAGCACCACACACCGCTCAAATTGCCTTTCTCATTCTCTTCTCATTTTCTTTGTACAGAAAAACTACATAGCCATCGCTGCAGCCAATAGGTTTAAGAAGATTGGAAGTTCAGGTTCCCTGACGTCAATGGGGATCTGAATAAAAACTTATTACACAGAGATTTTACTGGCTTTGTAAATGTTCTTCTCTTTTATCTTTCATATATCGTGAGAACTAACTTGGTGTTGTTTAATTCATTCAACCACTGCTACACAATCCAATTGTTACATTCAATGCATGTTATTTTTCTTTTGCTTGTAGGCATTGGGAACAAATAAACGTTTCCTAAGGGTAACACTTTTCACATGTTATTCAGATAGAGGATAGAACTGAGTAAGCATAAATAGTGTTAAAACAGTGTCTGGAAAGCCTAAAATGAAAGCTTAGAAAATTGGCTTGCACCCTAACCTAACCAAAAATATTAACAGGAAGGTTTGTGGTTATCATCACAAAAGTGTAAAGATACACAGTGTATGCAGTGTGGTAAAAAAAGTTCTCATATTTTACAATTTGTGTTTGAAACTATTAACAAAGACTAAAGTGAGTCAGCTATGCCAGTGGTTCTCAAACTTTTTGAGTGTGCGGCCCCCCTATATACGGTGAATTCCTTCGCGGCCCCCCAAAGAAAATGTATGACAAATTTGTTCTAAAACGTAACATTTTAATAAAAAAACAACAAAATTATATTATACAAAGTAATGCTGTTGGTATACCCTTATTCTTTTAGGTTTAATTACAAAGAATTCATTATAAATTAATGTATTTTATAAATTGTCATAAAGCTGGGGCCCCCCTGTTTGAGAACCACTGAGCTATGCTACAGTTCATGGTGGGATTAGACTGGTTTCATTACCATCAGAATTATTTGTAATGTCTGCTTTCAATACATGACTGTGATGAAAAATGTGTAAATGCATTGCAAAAGGCATGAATCATTCTTATTAAGTTCACAAGAATGGAGAAGTATTAGGGCACAGGATTTTTTTAAAAATGCCAAATAAATCTTTGGTGGCCTCAGAATGTGTTTTATAGCTTTAGCTCAAAATACCACACAGATAACTTCTTATAGCATGTTAAAATTGCCACTTTGTAGGTGTGAGCAAAAATGTGCCGTTTGGGGTGTGTCCTTTAAAATGCAAATGATCTCTGCACTAAATTGCAGTGTAGTGGTTAGATAGTGCAGATTTTGGGGTGGTATTATCCCCTTCTGACATCACAGGGGGAGCTATATTTCAATGACCTGTTTTCACATGCTTGCAGAAAATGGTTTAGCTACCAAAACTAAGTTACTGGGTTGATCTTTTTCACATTTTCTAGGTTGATAGAATCACTGGGGACTCATTTATAGCACTTAAACATAAAAAGTCATGATATGTCCCCTTTAACGATAAAATCAAGATATTTACCCTTCATGTTTATAAAGAAACCAGTAACTTAGTTTTCAAAAGTAAAATATGAGCTTTTATTTTGATACCTTTGATAGATGGCCCATTTAGTTTTACTAACAGCATAGATGGATTTAGTATGCTGCTGACTGAAGGGAGGGCGCGCGCGCGGTGAGGGCGGGTGAAGTGAGGTTATTAAGGAGGGACCAGGTCGAGTCAAGACCAGTTTTTAAGTACGTGTAACGCTGCTCGGATAAACAGCATCCAAACTCCGCTGTAACGTTACAGATTCAACTAACTGCACTTTAACTCGAGGTAAGTGTTCCGCTTTTAATTTTCTTTTACGTTAATGCGAGTTGCGCGTGTCACGAATCTAACGAAAATTATTATTATTTTTAAAGTAATTTACGCAACGTTACTTGAAATAAAAACAAACCGTTTACTTATCTTTAATAGTAAATACTTATTGTTTTGTTATAGTCAACCATTTGTTTAGACAAGAGAGAGTCGTAATTATTGGCGTAGTGTGTAATTTTAATTTCAACGGTAAATGGCCGCATTGTTGTCTTTGCGTCGAATGTCTTTAACTGATTTTCGACAGACTTTTTTTTTTTTAAAGAAAGGCAGGCTTTAACTTTATCGACATGTTTGCGGTTTGTTTATAATATCCCACGTATTTGTTTCATTAGACGTATGCGTTAATGCTTATCATGACGTTTTTATTTCTCTTATAAAAATAAGTATTTTTGTGCAGGAGTTGGTAAAAGTCACACGTGTACGTTAGGTGCGGGAAGAGGGATTTACTGGAAGGTAACTTGCTGTCGTCGTCATAATAAAATGATGTTTTTTTCCTGTCAGCTGCTCAACTAAGACAGTAAACCCGCATGCAGTCTTTTAAGTAATTATTACAGAAATAATACGTTAAATACGTTTATGTCACTTTCCTATATTTTGTAAATAGTTAAACGGAATGGTCTCTTGATATTGATCATATGGTAAACACATTCTTAGTTTCGTGTTTCACGTTTTAGTCTTAGTTCCTTGTTCCTGACTAAAGTTTATATAGTTCTTAAATATTATCTTTTTTTCTTTTGTTACTGTTTTTTCTTGCCGTTTGAAAAGGATTTCTGGGGTTTGTAGTTAATTATTATTTTTGTTTAACTGTTATCAGTCAATTACCTATGTATCGTTTATGTATTTAACCTGTAAAGCATTAAGGGCAGTGGGTGGTAACTGCTTAGTTTATTTATTTTCCCTCTATTTTTGTTCTCAGAAGCAAATACAGAAGCACCATGGCCGTTGAAGGCATAACAAAATGTGTCAAATACCTGTTATTTTTCTTTAATTTCATCTTCTGGGTGAGTAGCAAATAATATTTGTAATATTTCACATCAGCCAAACTATGTGCTTAACCTGCTGATCCGTTTCCTTCTATTGTCGTTGTTTTATTGCATGTCATTCAGAGGCGTTATTGTGAAAGACTTATTTTACGCAATTTTAACGCTTTTAACAGTTCAAGCTGCATTACACAAACTTTGGTTTAGTGGCATATTGGAGGCACATTTTTATATTTAGAGTCCCAATGAAACGGAAGTAGGGATTTGCTCATTTTCCCTGTGTTGACGTACATCCCAGTGAAACGGCTTCGGAAAGGAAAAAGGCAGTGCTGGACTTGAATTTGTCCATAATAGGCTTTATGCCCAGCTGCACTGAGCTTCGGCCGGCTCCTTGTTTCCTGTCTGCCATTGTTGGACAAACTGATTAATCCAGGTGTCTGATTATTATTGTTGTGACTACTGAGGTCAGGCACACCTGGATTGGTCAGTTTGTCCAGTGGTGGCGGACGGGAGACGGGGAGCTGGCTGAAGTTCAGGAAGTAGTGCAGCTGGGCGTAAAGCCTATTGAGAACTGATTGGATCAGTTTGAAGTTGGGTCATGTTGCTATTTGCTAATCACTGCAATCTTTTTCCGGACCCCGCCCACCTGTCATACCATATGTTTGGAAGAGAGATTGTTTGAAGCTCACACAAGTCCTTCGTAAAAAAAATACTACAATATGCCAAAACAAATTACATTTTTTAATTTCAATTTCATTGTGACTTTAAAAGGACACAACTTTTCAAACACACAAAAACTTTCCTCCCCTCTATCAGCTTTTGCGAGTTCCTAATAATTGTTACTCACACTTTATTCAGACAGAGAAGTTAAAGAAAGTTGAATAAGATTCCTCTTGTGGTGACAAAATTTTTACTGTATGATCCAATATTGCGCAAGACCTTGCATCTCCTGGTGATGTCAGAGCCGTGTGACTGGAATACATGTGTATGTAATGTAAGCACAAAGATCAAATATGATGCTATTTTAAGGCGAAGTTTGTAAGATTTTTGTTACTTTGGTTTAGTTGTGGGTGTTATGCTGTTATGCTGCCATATATGTGTTATGGAAAATTCAATGACTATGTATTTATTTCGGAAAAGTGACCACCTAGTTAAAGGGACACTTCACCCATTTGCATTAAGCTTTGTATAGTTAGAACCCCTGTCATGTTTTTGAATGGTCTTGCATCATTTCCTCAGTTGCCACTGAGACAGGAGAAATACAGATTTCAGTGTTGCACTTCCTTCTTTCAATGATGTAAAAATCATTATTTTGCATCATTGAAAGAAGGAAGTGCTATATCTTTGTTGTGGGAGTGAGACTACAAACACCCTTTTTCTATGTCAAATTTGGCCATTTTAACATGGGGGTCTATGGAAACTGACTCCCTTTTGGAGCCTGCCTCTAGTGGCCAGTCGATGAAATGCAGTTAAAACACTATCGTATTGGCTTCATCAGAGAGATTGTTAGGTTGCCCCTCGAGCTGAAGTCATCAGAGAATGATCACCACAAGACAGCAGAAGTAAATTTTCAGATTTTGTAATAAAAAAATTAGATCATGATATTGACCGGTGTCATGAGCAATTCGGTCTCCCCTAGGACTCCGATTGGTACCTAGCACTATAGTCTGTTATAGTCTTAATAGTCTGCTCCAGTGAGAGTGTGCCCAAGCATACTTTCACACAGGGGCACTTCCTACATTTTTGGGGGTCACATGATCATTCTAAAACGTATTTACATGGAAGTCATCAGGTCAGACATTTTGGGGCGGTTTCCTGGACGGTGTCATTGTTTTGTTTCAAGATGCACACCGGTATTCTTTTGTTTGCTTAAGCTTATGTTTGTAAATCTACTTAAAGGTCTTTGTATAACTAAGGCCTAGTTCTGGCTTAATCAAAACCCTGCTTGTGAAGCCACCCTTTGTTAAGTACTATTTAAAACGAGGAACAAACAACAGGGAGTGTTTCTAAACATTAAATAATGCCAGTTTACATAATGACCAATCCAATCTTTCGATTTTTATCACTTATAGTGACACATGGGTCACAGTTATGCACATGGCACTTTTCATCTAAAAAAGGTAATCATAAAAAGCTTTTGTGTGAGAAAAGGGGCATTTGACAGTGAAGATAACGTCCGGCTTCAATCATGTGATTGGCGTTCCTATTCATGATGTCACCACCATGTGACTTTCTATGCGAGTGTCATCGTTTTTCTCTGACATATTCAGAAAAAGTAATGCTTAAGGTCAGCTGAAATATGGGGTGTTAATTGATGATCACTTCTTATTCACGCCATCACATGTTATCTCATGCAGTGAGCTAGTCACATGTATTTCTTTACGCTGTAACAACGTGGCTATTTCACACGGCAAAGAAAGGAAGCAGGATACTCTTTCATGTATTGTACAGGTACGTGTTACCACAGATTATCCTCAAATATTTACTCTGCTGTTGTTCTGATCTGGTCATAAAATTATATCAGGGCTGCCAGCTGGCAAGCGTTTGTTTGCTCTGAGACACCCATACATCCTCCATATATACTAAACATCCTTTATACCTGCTGCTGAACAGCTACTTTATTAGAGACTTTATCTTTTAGATAATAGCTTTAGTGGTAGTAGCTGCTTTGCTGATAACTGTGTTTGCTTAAACTTTATAGGATTATAACTTTATATGCTTTTGTATCGTGCCACTTGCATATCCATGTACTGAAAGATATTGTGAAATATACTGTTTCAGGTTTATCTAGAGCAGGGGTGTCCAGACTTTTTTGTGTGGTGATCTACTTTTAAAATGATAAAGCCGACAAGATCTACCTGTTAAAAAACACAAAAAAAAATTAAACTAACACTTTAAATGCGTGTAAGATATACTGCATATATCTGTACATTAAATTTAGAGCTGTCACCATTACTCTATTTTGCCCCGCATTTGGTGTGTACGTAGCATAGATTACTCGTGGGATTTATTTTCAACTTGGGCGAAGACGCGTTTGAGGCGAATAGTGCGTGTTTTTGCTTTAAACGCGCCGCTCTTATCGCGTCATCCGCATCGCCCCACGCGAGGACGCGTCTGATCGCGTCTTTGCATTGACTTTGTATGTAACCTACTCGCCACAGTTATGCTACGTACACACCAAACGCAGGGCATCGCGTTACTCGCTCTAGATTACTCGCGGGATTTAACTTTGTGTCATGCGAATTTGAGGCGAATAGCACGTGTTTTCGCATCAAACGCGCTGGCCATATCGCGTCATTCGCGTCGCCCTACGCGAGGACCCGTCTGACTGCGTCTTTGCATTGACTTTGTACATAATCTAGATTTCTTGTGGTATTTAACTCGTGTCATGCGAATTTTTCGCTCGAGTTGAATATTTTCAACTTGGGGAAAGACGCGTCTGAGGCGAACAACACGTGTTTTCGCGGTAAAAGCGGCGCCCATTTTGCATCATCCGCATCACCCCAAGCGAGGCCGCGTCTGATCGCTTCTTTGCATTGACTTTGTATGTAATCTACTCGCGCAAATCGTTGAAATACGTACACACCAAACGCGGGGCATCGCATTACTTGCGGGATTTAACTTCGTGTCGTGCAAATTTTTCGCTTGAGTTGAATATTTTCAACTTGGGCGAAGACGCGTCTGAGGTGAATAGCGCATGTTTTCCCGTCAAAAGCGCTGCCCAAATCGCGTCATTCGCATTGCCCCACGCCAGGATGCATCTGATCACGTCTTTGCATTGACTTTGCATGTAATCTACTCGCGCAAATCGTTGAACTCACGTTTGGTTTAAACCCACAATTAGCCCATAATGCCAATTTCACGCTCTGTTTTTCTAAGCTTGTGGAGGCGTGGAGCAGCATACACAGTTAACTTACGTGCGATCTACTGGCAATGCCTTTGGGATCTTCTGGTTGATGGCGAGCGACGTATTGGACACCCCTGATCTAGAGTCATAGTTTTGTCTCATACTGATTTTTCTACTTTTTTGTCTTCTTGTCTTTATTTACTAGCTATGTGGCGTGGCCTTAATAGTTGTGGGCATATTAGCTCAAGTTACGCTCAAGTCGGCGGCCGTCAATGGGATTTCTGGTACAGCCATGTTGATAATTGTGGTGGGGGTCATCATCTTCTTCATCGCCTTCTTTGGCTGCTGTGGAGCTTGGAAGGAGAATTACTGCATGATCACAACGGTAAGGATGTTTCATGAAAATCTAAACTAGGAAGTGTTTGGATCATTTGGAACCAATTTAAGTGACTGGTGAAACCGGGCCAGTATAACTTTAGTGTTATTGTTTATGCATTGGCTTCAGGATCAGCAGTCTAACTGGTCTAACCAGATTAAATTAGATTAAAAAAAATTCTTTGTGATTGATTTAAATTGACAACAACAGTAAGGAAGTAAGGAAAATGTGAATGTCTTATTGTATGGCTAGATTATATTTATATAATTAAGTAGTGTAGCAGCATGGCTTGGTATTGATTGAGTTTAAATTGAATCTTAAAATTTAAGTCTTACCCCTGTTGTAGAATATAAATCTAAAGTAATCCCATACATTAGACAGGGCTGCATTTGATTATTTTCCTTTAAGGTTTAATAATGCGATTGAATACCGGGATGGTTTAAATAAAGCTGCTCTAAATCAACATTTAGGATGTTTACATTTACTCATTTGTCAAATCCATTTATCTGAAAAACGAAAGATGCATTGAGGGTATACATTTGTCATTATTTGGATGTGGAACCAACAACTTTGTGCTGTTAACACACTGCAGCAACACTTGTGTCTATGTCACTTGTATTTGACTTGTGTCTTTGTTTTCTCCTAGTTTGCCATTTTTCTCTCCATCATTATCATCGTTGAAATTGCAGGCGCTATTGCTGCATATGTCTTCCGTGGCAAGGTACTACCCTCATCTAAGGATAAATCATCCTAATTTCCCTAAGTTGAATTTGTCTGACAACCATTTGTGTGTTGTTTTGTAGCTGAATGTTTGGGTGAAGGGCAGTTTGAAAGAAATGATTACAAATTATAACACCACGGAGGACATGAGAAAAGCCATTGATGGAATACAGAAACAGGTCAGTCAGACAACTAATCTTTACGTTTTCAAAATGAGCAGGTTAAGTCCAGTAAAGCTAGTTAAATAAAAGGTTGGCTTGATGTTTATTTCTCCTCTAGCTTAAGTGCTGTGGATCCTCCAACTCTGACGATTGGAAGAACTTTAAGCCCGACCATAATTCAGTCCCGGACTCCTGCTGTAAAAACGCGACTAAGGGCTGTGGTAATGGAGCCATGCACGATGGCAAGAAAATCTACAAATTCGTAAGTATTGGAAATGGTGTACAAGGGAGTTCTGTATTATAACATTTTTAAAAATCTTTAAAGCAGTAGGCATTTTATATAAGGTTACATTGTTTATTGAAGTAGTTATGTGGTATCTACAGTGCAATAAGATTTTATTTGTATTTGTTTTATACAGGGATGCGCGACTAGTATGGAAAAATTACTGAACCAAAGTCTCCTGTGGGTTGGTGTGGCAGCTCTTGTTATAGCATTTGTGCAAGTAAGTCAATACTTGTATGCTTTGTTTTAACCTAAAACACATAGTTCTGTAAAAAAGTCTTATGAAAAAGTATCATATAAAAACATTTTGGTGATGCTCCTAACGTCTAGAAGTATTAACCATTCTTTGCAATTAAAGGGGCCATGTCACAAGACTTTAAGACAGCATTTCTCAAAGTGTGGGGCGGGCCCCACTGGTGGGGAATAGGAACATTACAAGTGGGGCATGAAAAACGAGAGGAAATTTGGTCACAAAGTTTTCATTCATGCAAAGTGATAATACATTTGCACCTTTATTGGAGGTGTTTAATGTTGTAATGTTTTAAAATATTGATGTAGTTAAACACATTTCAAAAGTTTAACTTAAAGCCTAGTTGATTACCATTTTGTTGGGGCGATTGGGGACAGATGGGGCTCGGAACCCTTTCCTACCTCCAAAGTGGGGAATGGCAGAAAAAGTTTGAGAAACACTGCTTTAAGATGTCAAATAAATCTTTGGTGTCCCCAGAGCATATATGTGAAGTTTTAGCTCAAAATACCATATAAATAACTTATTATAGCATGTTAAACTTGCCACTTTGTAGGTGTGTGCAAAAATGTGCAATTTTGGATGTGTACTTTAAAATGCAAATGAGCAGATGAAGTGCAAACACTGATCACAATGATGGTGGTTTGTTGAAATTGAAACTCAATTGTGCTGTGAATTTTTTTCTTTCTGCACTAAATGGCTGTGCCGTGGTTGGATAGTGAAGATTTAAGGGGTGGTATTATTATAATAAGAGCTCTTTATGACATCATAGGGAGAGCCAAATTTCAACAACTTATTTTTTCACATGCTTGCAGAGAATGTTGGGTTGATCTTTTCACATTTTATAGGTTGATAGAAGCACTGGGGACCCAATCATAGCACTTAAACATTGAAAAAGTCAGATTTTCATGATATGGCCTCTTTAATGTTAATTAACAAGTTAAGCACAATGCTATACATCTGATAATTAATGAAATTTCTCTATCATACACTAAACCACACCTTTTGTTGTTATAGTTTACAGGGATTGTGCTGGCCTGTGTTCTGATGAAAGGCATCCGCAGTGGCTATGAGGTCATGTGATCGCATCAAATCCGGAAAGTCCAATTCCGGAAAACAGGACAAAACTATTACTTAAAGCTTTGAGACTATTTCTGTTTTTAAAAAACTTTTATAAAGGGCAGATATTGTTTCCCTTTGGTGTTTAAGTTGGCAGTGCTTATATCACATCTGAGATTAAATATGTGTGTTTCTATGACTAATCTGTTAGTCTGCTGTTGGGTCTCAGTTTTTGACTTGTTGAAAAGTTTTATCACCATGTTGACCATTTCTTTTTGGTTTAAGGAACAATGGAATTTTTTGTAATTGATTCAACATAAATATATTGATATGATCATTAATCAAACAATAAAATGTTTCAAACAAGTATTTTAATTGGTAATTTCGTATCTTCTCATTCTGTATTGTCTTTTACTGTTTCACCAAACTAAACCAAACACATGTGCCTCTTGATATAAAATACAACATATCAAAATTACAGAACAAATGGGAAGATAAAACATCTATTGCACCTCGATTGCACGAATGTTATTTAAGGGACATTCCACTTTTTTGAAAATATGCTCATTTTTCAGCTCCCCTAGAGTTAAACATCCAAATCTCACCATTTTGGAGTCCATTAAGCTGATCTCCGGGTCTGGCGCTACCACTTTTAGCATAGCTTAGCACAATCCATTGAATCCTACTAGACCACTAGCATCGCACAAAAAACAACCAAAGAGTTTCGACATTTTTCCCATTCAAAACCTGACTCTTCCGTAGTCACATCGTGCACCAAGACGGACACAAAACCAAAAGTTGGGATTTTGTAGGCAGATATGGTTAGGACTACACTCTCATTCTGGCGCAATAATCAAGGAATCCGCTGCCGCAAACATGGCTGGAGGAGGAGCAGTGATATTGCACACTGCCCGAAAATAGTCCCTTTGGTAACTTTCAATTTTTCGGCTGCTGCGTAATATCACTACGCCTGCTGCAGCCATGCCACAGCAGCAAAGTCCCTGATCACCACGCCAGTTGAGAGCACAGTTCCCAGCATATCTGCCCAGAAAATCGCAACTTTCAATTTATTGTCGGTCCCAGCACGCGATGCAACCACAAAAGAGTCAAGCTCCAAACAGGAAAAATATAGAAACTCTTTGGCTATTTTTTTGTGCGATGCCAATGGTCCAACCAGATTCAATGGATTGTGCCAAACTATGCCAAAAGTGCTATAGCCAGAGATCAGCTGAATGGACTCCAAAACGGCAAAATCCAAACGTTTAACTCCAGGGGAGCTGAAAAACGAGTATATTTTCAAAAAAAGTGGAGTGTCCCTTTAAGGTGAAAGGCACCTGTTAAAGGCTGAATAAGGTGGTTTAAAGGCAAGCATCCAGTTGTCTCACTCGCCTCAAGATCCAAAAACCTTGTTTAGCATTAACAAGTTGACTGCAGTGATTTATCCATCAGCCCAGTCCACACAGCAAAGAACATGAATTGACATTTTGTAATTCTCAAAAATAAATACATAAAATGTGTATATAAACTTACTAATTAAAATATGTATATTGAAAATAAAATAATATACCTTATCTGCAGTATGTTTTACAGGCATATGTTAATAACATCAAGGGAATACACATTTTCACTACTACCTAGTTAAAGTATTCACATGGAAGGTGATTGTTGTCACAAATGTCTTCAAACAAATAGAATCGGTGCTACAAGTTTGATTGTGGTGTTTTTAAAGTCAGGTTGGATGTGGGAATGAGAAGTTCTATCAGAGCCCAAAACAACTAGTTACAGCACTTCAATTTGGACCATCTTTAGTAGAATAAGTCATTGAATGTCACATGGTAATACCAATGAGTTCCAAAATTGATATGTTTGGCACATATCACACTTTTGTGGTTGCAACAGACACTCAGAAATTGCAAAAGTTGAATTGTATGTAAATGATCACATCCCTTCTATCTATCCCACACTTAAGTAAACAAAATTGGATATGTGTTAAAATGAATATAAAGCATGATAACCTTATTCATGAATATACATCGCAGAAACTTAAATAATAAACATTGTGCTGTTCAGTTTGCATATAAGAGTCTTTTTGTTCCTGTGGGATTTTCCATCAGGTGCATTTTAATTGTTTCTGTAAAGTCTGTAGCAAGCGTAGTCATCTGGTTGTCCGAGGTTAATGAGAGGGCTCTTTTGCGTAGTTTACAGTGAGCAGTACCATGCTGTGCAGATAGAGAGACGCCTCTGATTCTGAACCAAAGGAAGGAAATAATGGCACAATGAATGTGTGAAAGAATAACTGTTGGCAGTTGTACAACAGCATGACTTTCGCAAAAGCAAAACGGGTGTAATTCATAATCATATTATTTAAAGATTCAGGATGTATATGTTTAAATTAAAATCGTTTCCTGAACAATTATACAGTTTACAATAAATGGATAACAACTGAATACAAAAGCATTTGACCTCAAAACTTCTTGACTGACCAATCAAGATCAAGTATTACACAGAGCTGTGTAATAATGCATGTGTACTTACCTTGTACATATATATGGTTAATATGTTGTACTTACATACAAATGTGTGGTACTTACTTGTGAGTATCTACATGGTAACTTAACGGTATCATTACTGTACTTAAAGGTGGTAAGTCCTAAATACTTATATTGTACATTCATTTGTAAGTACAGTAGTGTATCTTGTTAGTTACAGTATACATACACTGTAATTTTGTATCTGGTAATACCCAGTACTTATCTAGAAAGAATTACATAATAACTACCAAGTATGTACCACTGGTAAGCACAGTAATGATACCATTTAATTCTTAAATGTAATTACCACATATTTGTCTGCAAGTACAACAAATTTACCATATGTACAAGGTAAGTAAACGTACTGTAAAATAAAGTGCAACCTTCAGCACACAGTCTTTTCGGTTCCTACCTTTGAGGTGCGCTGAGAACTGTAACCATTGTGCGAGCCATTCTCGGCACTGTCCAGGACTGAAGTCTGGATTCAACCCTCTCACAAAGCATGCCTGGGTGAGACATTATCCATCAAAACCAGCAAATGTAAAGACTAATGGTAGAGAATAATTGGTAAAAAGGGTTATAAAAGTGACTTCTGACCTCTCGGAGCTCTGCATCATTTAACTGGTGCAAACCTAATCGAACAATGGCGCGGTCGAGCTGCATGAGTTCTGTGACGTGTTTGTTCAAGCGTCGACCCACCCAAAAGGCAGGGAGACGGGGCGTCAGGAAGAGCAATGGACTGAGTTGTCTCTGAAAATAAACAAGAACATTACAAGAATTAAAAAATGCAAATAGCTAGATTTTTCGTTGTTGAAGATTTCAACATTATACGTGTTTTACGTGACCAAAAGGTGTCAGCGAACCCAAATACTGTCAGCTAAATGATGGCAGCCAGTGAGTTTTTCCTGAATGACAAGTTTTTACTACAAATAAAAACATTAAAATATATTCAATGTTACTTTTAAAGGGACACTCCACTTTAAAAAAAAAAACTAATTTTCCAGCTCCCCTAGAGTTTAACATTTGATTCTTACCGTTTTGGAATCCATTCAGCTGATCTCTGGGTCTGGTGCTAGCACTTTTAGCATAGCTTAGCATAATATATTGAATCTGGTTAGACCATTAGCATGGCGCCTAAAAAATAACCAAAGAGTTTCGATATTTTTCCTATTTAAAACTTGAATTTTCTGTAGTTTCATCGTGTACTAAGACCGATGGAAAATTAAAAGTTACGATTTTCTATGCAAATATGGCTAGGAACTATACTCTCATTCTGGCGTAATAATCAAGGACTTTGCTGACATAACATGGCTGCAGGAGGTGCAATAATATTACGCAGCAGCCGAAAATAGTCCCTCTGGTAACTTTCAATGATAGGGGACTATTTTCGGGCAGTGCGTAATATCATTGCGCCTCCTGCAGCCATGTTACAGCTGCAAAGTCCTTGATTATTACGCCAAAATGAGAGTATAGTTCCTAGCCATATCTGCCTAGAAAATTGCAACTTTTAATTTTCCGTCAGTCTTAGTACACAATGTAACTACAGAGGAGTCAAGTTTTAAATAGGAAAAATATCAAAACTCTTTTGCTTTTTTTAGGCGGGATGCTAATGGTCCAATAAGATTAAATGGATTGTGCTAAGCTATGCTAAAAGTGGTAGCGCCAGACCCGGAGATCAGCTGAATGGATTCCAAAACGGTAAAAATCAAATGTTTAACTCTAGGGGAGCTTGAAAATGAGCATATTTTCAAAAAAAGTGGAGTGTCTCTTTAACCAGCTGTTTTTAGCACGCAGGAAACAAAACATACAGGACAAATAGGAGCTCACCATTTGGTCTGCATACATTCTCCCGATACCTAAAGGTGGTCCAGAGAACAAAGTTCTCACCGCATGGACATCAGACACCACAGGATGAACTCCCTTTCGAACCTGCCGACCCACACATATATATTTCAATAACAATACGCAATAGAAGTCTGGCCTGCACGGTGTCATAAAAGACTGTCCTTACAAACGCATAACATAAAACATTTCATTCCTGCTTACATCAAGCCTCTCACCTTACTGCAAAGCTCCAAGAGGCGGCTTTTAAGTCTGCTGTCTTGGACAGATGGTGCTGTCCTCTCCAGTCCTTTAACTATAGCCCAGTGATGCTGTGCTCTCTGACTATGATATATTCCCTGAAACTCCACCAGCTGCTGTGGGGTCCAGAAGTGCCTGATCAGGAGCTGGCGAGGATAAAAGTACCTGGTGATAAAGAAGTAGAATAAATGGATTAAAAATGACTAAATGATATTTAGTTTCAAACACACACATTGAATCACTCAAACACTGAATAATCAGATACTTACATGAGGATAAATACAAAATAGTTGGCAAATGGAGGTAACGAAATGACAACTAAGGGAATGGCTTTGATTAAATCTCTGCGGAACTGAAAAAAATCCGACAAATATGACATTAACTTCATTTAACAGATATTAATCCCATAAAATTGTATCAGTAGCAGTTCTTCAAGTATTCCTCTTACCTGTCTGAGTTTCTCCAACTCACGGTATGGCAGATCCTTATAATCTATGTTGGTGGTGAGCAACCGGGTCTGAATTCTTTGCATTTCTTTGGCATCTTGAAACAGGAGCCGAAACCCTTTATACGAAATTGAAACACATTTGCTTAAGACTGCGTGCAGGCTGTCAAGGCAGGGATATTGATCATGCTGTGAGGTTAATACGTACGATGGTACACTTAAAATACACATTATGTGCCCTTACCTCTAAAAAAGGTGGTATAAATAACATAAAAACGAGGAAAGCGTCGTTGCAGGAATCTCTCATACTTCTCATTGACCCTTTTAAGCCTGGACACAATGCTTCGACCGATCCCATGCCTCGCTTGTGAAGGTGAGTAGTGTCTGACCAACCACAAACTACTATAGCTGCAGACAAACAGACAGCCAGTTAGACACACACACACATACAGACTGGAAGTAATGCACTGTAAAAAAAAAACACTGATGTGTGATGTCACAGCAGGGCAAATAATTGTTTTTGCTAAATAATAATTTTACCTCTAAATGTATCCATTATTTAATTGTATATATATATATATATATTATAGACCATGATTAATATTTAATGTGGCCTCATGTAGCTTTAATGTCCAAACAGTCATTTCAGTTTCATTTTATAATAACTGGTCTATGGGATTATCTTATGCCAACAATCGCCTACAAATGATCGATCAATGTGAACGTATTATAAAATATTACCTCGATTGTGTAGACGTCAATCTAGGTGTGCAAAGAGCAGCTTTGACCCCCACAGATCGCTGTCCATACAGTAAGATCATTGAAACCCCACGGCACACACCCCTACAGGACAGCGCCATCTTGAACTGAGCAGCTCCCGAGCTCCCTGACACTTCCGCATGGGCGTCTTCAGGAAATAAGAGTGCTGCGCTGTGATTGGCTACTGCAATGACGCAAATCTTAGGTTTTCGGCTTCAAGCGTAGCTGTCCAGAAAGAATTTTGTCATCATCAAACTTTATTACAGACTCACGGTATAATCAAAATTTAGAACAATGACATACAAAAAACCGCGTTTTACAAAAGGTGTATCGACTTCATGCGGCACTGTGCAGACCGATTGGAGTATCACATCTAAATATCGCGAGGGCACAACTCTCGCGGGACTGTGACGTAATATAACGGTCGATCTGCGCAGCGCCTGGTTAAATGAACACACTTAAATTTTTAAAGTGGGGCGTTCCATTGTCGCGTGACATCAGTTGATTAATTATCCCAGTTGATAGAAGCACGCGCCAAACCACAAGACTACAAAAGAGATGTAAGTGCACTTAATTAAACCATGCCGTTGATTCAACTGCAAAAAGACGTTTGTTAGTTTTTAAATTGCAAATTCGTTTTGGCATTCGCATGTCCGTCTCGCTCGTGCATTTTAACTTTGTTTTCACAACAAAAACATTGCCTTTTTATACCGATTTGTAATTAGGTAGCTTGTGTATCTTAATATTTAAATCTTACTTACGGTGCCTCATTATCAACACAGCCGGCGGAGAACGCAAAGCCACGCAAACTTCAAAATACTCAACAGGGAACAAACATGTCCACTTTTAGATATGGAAGTAGTGTTGGACCGTCTGGGGTGAACTCTGATAATACACCGTGCACCTGGGAGGACGACACTGGTAAGTCTTTTTTTTAACTCTTCACTTTAGTTTTAATCTGGCCCCGTGGTTTGCCTTTGAACAAGCATCCGGCTAGTGAGGTCAATAACTAAAGAATGTACTGTGATTTATTGATGGTGCCTCTTGTTTCTGTCCATCTTGGTTGAAGAACTAGAAGATGCCAGTGACCCCAACAGGCTTGTGCAGTGCCCATATGACAAAAACCACCAGATCAGAGCCTCACGTTTCCCCTTTCACGTGCTCAAGTGCAGAAAGGTGGGTTATACGTCAAACTTTTCCTCTATATGTTTAGCTTAAGTAATGCACACTGTTTTAAAGGTCTGATTTAGGCCAGTACCACAAGCTTTTACATTGGTTCTGTAGCTCAACTGGTACATCATTGTGTTAGCAGGACAAAACGTTGTGGGTTCAACCCAGGGAATGTGCATACTGATAAAATGTGAATTGCTTTGAATAAATGCATATTTACGCCGTGCAGGCATTTGGCATGAGAACCTTATCTGCCCCAATGTCTCTGTTGTAGAATCACCCAAAACTGGCTAGTGAACTGAAGACCTGCCCCTTCAATGCCAGGCACTTGATTCCTCAGCATGAATTGTCCCATCATGTAGCAAACTGTGAGGATAAGAAGTCACTTAGTGCTGAAGGTTTGTGTTTCTAGTGCTGTATTTGGTTTTTCAGCATCTTGTGCTTTGTTCAGTAGTAATACTTGGACAAACAAATGACTGCCATTCTAGTCTATTATTAGTTTATGTTTCATGTTTTGTTTTTTTATTACTTAGGAAATGGTGAGGTCCTGCAGAAGTTCCAGGTTCCCCTTAACACATGGACAAATCCCTCACCCAATGAGAATTGGGAAACAGGTCTGTTACATGTCACAGCACACATTTAACATTTTATGTTTTTGATTTCATTAAAGCTACTGTGCATCTAATGTATCTTTATAATGTCCACTACATTATTCAGTATGTATTGTTTATGAATTCTATGTTGGTTTGGTTTTGAATAAAACACATCTTTTCTGGCTGTGTTTCTCCAACTTGGATTTTTCTGCAGAGACCGATGATGCTGCTACTCTGTTTGTTTGGGGTAAATCCAACAATCAGCTTGCCCAAAACAAGTGAGTCATTGTACTCCATGACTTTTCGGACGTGTGTGTGTATTTTGTGTGTTCTTGTAACTCTGTTGGTAGAGCGTTGCATTAGCAGTGCCAAAATTGTGGGTTTGATTTTCAGGGTACACGCATACGGTTTAAAATATTGTATACCCTTGTGCAAAATTGTGGGTTTCATTTCCAGGGTACAACATAATGCATAAAAATGTTATACCCTTGAATGCTCTAAGTCACTTTAAGTAGAATAAATGCAAAAATATAATTTTTTGTAATGGCACATTATTGTCAAGTTGCTGAGTTTTTCTAAAAATATTTTTATCTGGATGTTGCATAATATGCCAACTGATTTACTATATTTATTTTAAAGCAGGCTACAGGTGTTTCCCCTTTAAGTAATTTCTTCAACACTTTACGCAAAGGGCATGTTGGCTTTTTAATGCATATCAACTCGAGTCATAACTGGTTTGAATACCTTTTCTATAATAAAAGGATTTGAGGAGTGAGGTTTTGTGATGTGACCTTTGCTTAGATTTTCATGTTTCTATCAGACCAGAACCGTCAACTACGAACAGCTTATCCGATGGACTACGGGCACCACGGACTCTTCCATGGAAACTCTGTAAGCATTTTGCACACGCCAAATTCAGACACTTAAAAGTTTTTTCTTCATCTGTGGTAGTTGCAGTTACACCTCTAGATGGCAGCATCATTCCTTGAACCCAACAATACTTGTGCTGCTAGCAGTTTTGCATCATAACACACAATTGCTGCGTCCCAAATCGCCTCCTACCATACTATATAGTATGCAAAAAGCACTACTTTGCCTACTATAACTATATAGTATGGAAGTAGGCGGTTTTATCAAATTGTCATTTTTAGCCCTTAAAGTCTAGTTCCGGACCTAAATGAATATTTGAGCTATAAATATATGAGCTTAAAATAATCAGTGCCATTGTTTTGTCTTAATATGCACACCAGTAATGGTTTTTTGGTATGTTTTGTAAAACTTGAAATTCCTAATATAACTAAGGCTTAGTCGTGGATTAATCTAAAAACTGTTTGGGGAAACTGCTCCTTTAAGTGCAAGTTTTACAAGTCGGTTTGGCAGAAAAGTACATTTTAGTTTGTTATACAAACTCATTGGCCTGAATGATCAGAATGCCAGCGTGTGTGTGTGTCACAGCATTTCTCATGATGGTTTTCTTTTTTAAAACCAAGGACGTGTCCCCCTGGATGAACGGCAGTGGACAAGCTCTTGTTTTATTTTTTAATACTTTGAGTGTGATTTCCTAGCCTAACTTGTTGAAACGTACCTCTTAAAGTTTGTTTTTAATTTTGCAGAGCTGTAAAAGACATGTTTCCCCTTTTCTATTTTCTGAAAATTATTTTAACATTAAGTCCATAAATGTTTAAAATACGGTCCATGTCTGAAGTCACTCCTCGTTAGTTCTCCTTTTAAAGGAGTCATGCTTGGGTCTCAGTGTTATGACGTTTGGACTGCTTGCTTTAAACCTTTACATTTTGTGGAAGTGCTACTATTCTAATCATAACCCATATCTTTCAATAAAGGTTTTGTTAAGTGTTTGAGTTTTCATGCCATGTTTTTCACTTCATGTTTCTCTATAGTTCTCGAATCTCACAAACTGCCTTAAAAATATTTGCTAAATTCAGCTTGTCTGTTGTGATGTTTTCATGCCTTTTTTGTTTTAGTTAAGTTTCAATGCTAAATTGTACACTTTTATTAACGTTAGTTTTAAACTGGATTAACTAAATGTGACATCCATACAGTGTACCCATTTTTATTTTAAGAATTACCATCTAAATGGTCTGGGCCTGGTTGAATAAAGCACCTTAAGTGTAATGTTCCCTTAAGTTCACCCTTATGTTTCCCTTTTAAGGGTGTTGCAGAAAAAACCCTTAAAGGAATAGTCAATTTTCTTAAAAGAAAAATCCAGATAATTTACTCGCTACCATGTCATCCAAAATGTTGATGTCTTTGTTCAGTCGAGGAGAAATTATGTTTTTTGAGGAAAACACTGCAGGATTTTTTCCTCATTTTAATGGACCTTAACACGTAACAGTTTTTATTCAACGGAGTTTCAAAGGACTATAAACGATCCCAAACAAGGCATAAGGGTCTTATCTAGCGAAATGATTGTCATTTTTGACAAGAAAAATAAAAAATATGCAGTTTTAAACCACAACTTTTCGTCTAGGTCCGGTCCAGCGCGACCTAACGTAAATGCGTAGTGACGTAGGGAGGTCACGTGTTACATATATAAAACGCACATTTGCGGACCATTGTAAACAATAAACTGACACAAAGACATTAATTAGTATCAGTTGACATACAACAACATCGGAACGGTCCTCTTTTAATACACTTGTAAACACTGGGGCGGAGTTTTGCGTTCATCCTCTGTGACCTCTTGACGTCATGACGTATTGCGTGAGGTCACGCTGACACTTTCAGGACTGGATCTAGATGAGAAATTCTGGTTTAAAAGTGTATGTATGTTATTTTTCTTGTCAAAAATGACAATCGTTTTGCTAGATAAGACCCTTATGCCTCGTTTGGGAGCGTTTATAGTCATTTGAAACTCCGTCGAAAAAAAACTGCTAGTGTCGAGTCAAGTGTTGGTGTCCATTAAAATGAGGAAAATCCTGCAATGTTTTTCTCAAAAAACATAATTTCTTCTCAACTGAACAAAGAAAGACATCAACATTTTGGATGACATGGTGGTGAGAAAATTGTCTGGATTTTTCTTTTAAGAAAATGGACTAATCCTTTAAGTTTTTTCTCCATGGCAACAATAGTTTTTTATTATGACAAACCTGGGTCCCTGTTGTGAAACACTTAAGATTAAGAGATTCTACTGTATGTGACATCCTTAAATTATTTTTTTAATTTACCCCTTAAGTGTCATACTTAAGGGAAAAATGTAAGGTGCTTTATGCCACTGGGCCCTGTTTCTTCCATTGCAGTGTCTGATTTAAAGTCTCAGAGATAATGGGCCAGCGTAACCTCATGTCTGTCAATATAAGCAGAGCTTGAGTTAGTATGGCATGGCCACGGGTCAGCCTCCTTTGCCTCGTCTCCTGTGCCTCATTTAACCCGCACAGACAGCTGGACACACCAGCTCTTCCCTACTGGCTGTGCTGACAACAGACATTTGTACAAATGACAGATCTCCGTGTGCGTGTGCTTTGTGGCAGGGTTTACTGCTCCTCCCCTGTGGTGTGTCAGAATCTGTGCTTGTTAAACGCAGCTGCGTGTAGCTTTTTCTTGAGTGCACCGATGCTCCAAAGTGCACTTTATAATCTTTAATTTTAAAGGCACACTTTGACGTGTCAACGAATGAAATTAAGTACAAACTACTACTCCCAAAGGAAAACACAGCTGTTTTTCAATATTTTACTATGTTCTTACATCAACTTAGACGAATTAATTCATACCTATCTTTTAATCAATGCGTGCACTTAATCTTTGTACTGCGCCTCGTAAATGTGTTAGCATCTAACCTAGCCCCATTCATGGATCCAAACAGGGATGAATTTAGCCAGCGAATGTAGTTGAATTAAGTTCTCTATGTTTTCGCCATTTAAAAACTGTTACATTAGTAGTTACACGAGTAAGTTCTGACTAATCCCCATCTCGCTCAAACTAGCATCAATATTACTGCACCCAAGGTTGAAATGTTCTTCCGCCATACTATATTGTTCTCATTTTTTATCCGCTTAAAAAAATCGCCAAGTTTTTTGTGCCACCAGACTTACTCGTGTAACTACTCGTAACAGTCTTTAGGGAAAACATGGAAGTGTTTGGTGGCTTCTAAAGTCATCCCTATTTGGATCCTAAGGAATAAATGCGGCTAAGCTAAATGCTAACACATTCACGAGGCGCAGTACAAAGATTAAGTATGTGCATTAAAAAAAGAAAGGTATGTATTCATTTGTCTAAGTTGATGTAAGAGCATAGTAAAATATTGAAAAACGGTTGTGTTTTCCTTTAATTTATACATTAGGCCAATATGTTACAAGCTAATAGTAAATCCCTTTGATATACTTTAATGCATGTCTCTCATTACTACTTATTCTGTGATTTATTATTAACCCCAGTTCTTTAATCTTAAGCCATAACTAAACCAGATCTGAACTGCGAGGCAAATCATAGATTAACCACAAGACATGTTGCAACGGGTCTGACCGCCAATAAAGGCCCTCAGTTGGGTTTGGTTTTCTTAAATGCAACAGGTGCTCAAATTGTACAGTGTTGTCTTGTATATGGGGTTCATATAGAGTTGCGATAGCAGTGCAAAAGGTTGTGGGAACATGTAGTGCAACAATGTATATCTTAAATATGCTGCCAAATGCATAAACGCAAATACGATCTGTACACTACCATTCGCACTGTTTGGTGCTTTGACACAAGTGTGTCACAGTTCATCATTATAGTGCTTGAGTGACAGAGTGGAGAGGAGGAAATGGGTCACGCGAACCCTTTAGCTTTGCTTAAAGACAAAAATAACTGTATAATTGCGTTTTTGAGTCATCGGGATTTTGATAGGAGACTTTTAAAGCAAAAACTTGATGTCCTTGCATTATACGCAGTTAAAATATCAAATATCTCATTATTATGGTTTTAATGTGCTTCTCAGTCTTTTCTCTATTCATGAGGTGCAAATATATTCTGTCCTTCAATTAATTTTCCCCATAGAGAATGTTCAGTAGACTGCAGTATTGTTCTGCCGGCGTTTTACAGTTACGTCAGAGATTGCTGGACATCAGATGTGCTGTCCAGTGGACCAATGTTAGTACTTCATGTGCTATTTTGTATAAGAAAATAGCTTAAGTATAGATTAATGTAAAGCATATGCCATTTAAATGGTAATATGCAATATTAATAATACATTATTGTGACCCTATTGCATACTTGAGTTTCATGTAAATAATGGGTATGTATATTTGTTATGTATATTAAATTCATGCTTTTGAGCCTCATGGAAAAGGCCTCACAGCAGGACTCGGGACAGTTTGAAAGGTTTAGCAAGACATTTTAACAGAAACCCATAGGAAACACAGTCATGCTGAGCAAGTGGGTGGATGACTTTAATTATGTCACAGATTTTAAGACAAAGAGAAATCTGCTTTATTTACTAGGTCAATTTTTCATTTTAGTATCTGAAATTTATAGTATGTGAATCTGTAATACACCTATACACTGTAAAAAAATAAATTGTTGCATTTAATATTTTAAGTTTCAACAATTAATTTCGACTTTCTTGACTAGTGAGGAGTTGCAATAAATTATAAAAATAGTTATATCAGCTTAAGTTATTTCAACTATAGTTTTATAATTTATAGCAACTCCTTACTTCCTGTTAATTATTTTTTACAATGTACGAATGTCTTAATATCAATTTTTTGTATTTTTTATGTAATAAATACTATTTTCAAACCAAGGCATGCAATTCTTCCTCGCAACGCCCAACAATTGTAAACAAACAAGTTTAGAAACACTTTTGCTGTCTGCCATTGTTTAAACAGATAGTCCCACCCCTATTGGTTAAGCCAGGGGTGGGAATGGAGGGCCACTGTCATGCAAAGTTTAGCCCAAACACACCTGAAAATCCTAATCAAAGGCTGCAGGATTACTTGGAAATGACATTCAGGTGGGTTTGATCATGGTTGGAGCTAAACTTTGCAGGACAGTGGCCCTCCATGCCCACCCCTGGGTTAACCTCTTGTGGGCCGGTGTGTTTTTTGTAGGAATTCAGCCTGCCAATAGCAGACCATGTTTCGGCATATTAAATTGGAATTGAACAAAGCAATGCTTACACTGCAATGATACGCGTTTCCACTTACCATGGGATTGCGTGAGTAACTGTACACCATGGCCTAAACTTTTGTCCATTTTGTTTGCCCCAGAAGACTTTGATATCAACACCCATGAACCTGAAAAAATAAATCTTTCATTTGAAAATAAATTGTATCATAATATGCGGCCTGCAACTCAAGCTGTCAATTCTGGTTGACGTCTAGTTACGCAATATTTGCTGCGCGGTACAAACACTAGTGTGCTGCGGTGCTGTCGCTGGGTTTGAAATGCCTTTTGCTGTCAATCACGTTTAGAATCATTGGACTGAGCAAAAAAGGAAGGGATGGGGGAAAACAGTCTGTCACTTTCTGTTCCTCACACACCACTGGAGTGATGGGTCGCTCTGTCCTGTGATGGAAAGGTACTGCAGCTGTTACTCTCAAATGCTGCTCTAAAGACTCGCCTCATGGGACTGGAAGAAGAGGATTTGCATTTTTGCATGCATGAAACAGAGACGGACATAGACCGTGAATGAGTGCAAATGATGACTTTACTGACAAGCAACTGAATTATAGGATTAATAAGGATGAGAATGGATAGCAATGGTCCAGCGGTTAGACAGTGTGGCGCCTTGTGTCAAGTTATTGAAGCATAATTGAATTAAAGATCTTTAAATAGTACCAGTCCAATGTCTTTAGTTAATGTGCTTTTTTCTCTATTTTAAAAAGTGCTAATTGTATTTATTTTACTATGCATGGGTCTGTGGTTGGTTACAAAACAATTCATATCTATTTTACACTTTTTTGATGCTTTATTTGGATAATTTTACTTTTTTGTATTATTCACATCATACAAATTCACTGCTACGTAAAAAAGATACTTCACCCCTGACATCAGGTTGGTTAGTTGCATTTGAATATTGTTTTAGTATTGTTTTTACCTCCTGTCTGTAACCATACAATTTTGATTGAGGCGGGAGACGACTAGTTGAAAATGTTCATCTGAAAAAGCATTTCTGTCTGTTAAGTGTCAGACCAGGGGTAACTGAGGTTATGGGATGGTGTGATGAAACGTAGCAAATGACGTAGCAAATTTATTTTTGTGGTCTCTAGAGAATCTTTTTTAGGCCGTGTCCCCTGTGGCTTTTAAACAGAGCCTTGATTTTGTATAACATCTGTCAACAATGAATAAAAATAATGATTAGTTGCGGGAGTTAAAGCTGTCTGCTATGATCTAGAAGAAATTTGTATACATCGGGGGGAAAGTATTTGACATATCAGCATTTTTATCAGTGAGTGGATTTCTAAGTGGGCTATTGACACAAAATTTCCACTAGATGTAGCCATCAAGCCAAATAATGAATTCATACAAAGAAATCAGAACATTTAAGTATACAAGTTGAGTCATAATAAATAAAGTGAAATCACCTTATACTGATAAAAACAGCATTGTGACAAAAGATTGTGATTGGCTTTGGAATGAAGTCAAAGTAGTTTAGTATTTTTGCTAAAAAAAATCTGAAACCGTAAATGTGCTTCATGATGTCATAGAACAACCATTTTTGGCAAAATAGTTTAATAAAGAGCCTTTAACATCCCTTTCTGTTTTTTGGTGGTAAAAAATGTTCCTTGGATTATAAAAAGGTATGAAAGAAATGGTTTTTTAAAGAACCTTTGACTAAATGGTTGTTTGAGGAACCAAAAAAGGTTTTTCTATGGCATCACTTTTATTTTTAAAGGATCTGTCTAAATTGTTGAATCAATTTAAAGATCTTAAATCACTGCCTTGAATCTTTACAATGGCTGATTTGTATGTAGTTTTGCTTGTTATGTAACAGTTTAGATTTGGCAATGCTAACATTTATTGAAGGAACTTGTCGTTTTCCCTGACATTTCCCTTGTTTTGTAGCCTTTCTCTAGCTCTGTCAGTTTCTAATGCCACGTCACTTCTCAGGACCATACCGCTGTCTGACAGTCACTACCACCGGGACTGACCTTTCCTTCCATTTTCTTTTATTTGCACCACTACTCGCACACCTTCTATCTCTAAAGAAAAAGCAATCACAGCATCAATCATTCAATTTTTGCTCTAGCGGAAATAAATGAGAGCTCATGGAAAATTCTGCCTTTCAGCTCATGATTTTCATGTTTTCTCTGGCAGATAAATAAGATGTGCATAAATCTCTTATTTTTACAGACTGTAAAATATTTTTCATTGCATGAGTCATGGCTATGAAATATTTAATAAGCAACACTAAAAGTGCATCAAAATATTTACCCACAACATTTATCTAACCTGTTAGACAGGGGTCTTATGGATTTAATTTTCATATATAATTTATGGTTATTTTATCCACTACACTAGATCAAACAACAGCTTACAGACCCCCATCTAGTGCCAAGTGCTGTTTATGGTCTCTGAACCCAACCCCTATATGGTATAACAGTGCATTACAAGCTTCTATGTAAACAGTAAATCAAAAGCAATGTTATAGAGAAACAACAGTGATCAGCTACTTGTATATTGGTGGAGTTTTACATAGCCTACTGAATGGTCTGGAATTGGGGTCAGTGATATAGCATGATTTATTGTTCACAGTCTACAACATAATCTCAATACTCATAATACTGTTCACAGTCTACATCATAATCTCTAATTTGGATTATGGTCCGTTGTCCTCCACTGCCTATATTTTAGCCCCATCTGTTTTAAGTCTGATTGTACTCTATGGCACGCTTTTAGCTGTCACATGTATAAAAATAAATAGCTTTGATCTGATGCTTTATGTTGTCCTGCTTTAAGTAGGAGTATGTGTAAGTACAGAGAAAAAGGTTATCCATCTGATTTTTTGGAATTATGCAACATTCCTGTTAGGATTATTTAAGGACTCCAGGCTAAATTAATTATTATTTATGGGTTCCTATAGCTTTTAGAGAAGTGCTAGGGGGTAGGTTATACTGAAACGGAAAAAACATGTATAACTTAAATGCACTCAAAGTCATTCAGGGTTTGCAAATGGATAAACATATTGTTTTTGTGTTGTTTATTTAACGATTGTGTTGTTTATTTAAAAAAAACATGCATGTTTATGTTCACACAATGTTAAATGCTCCATCATTTGTAAGTCACTTTAGATAAAAAACATTTGCTGAAAAAATATATGTCACCCTGGACCACAAAGCCATAAGTATCACTGGTAGGCTTATATTTGTAGCAAAAAGCCAAAAATACATGTATGGGTCAAAATGATAAATTTTTCTTTTATGCCAAATATCATTAGACTATTATGTAAAGATCACGTTCCATGAAGATATTTGGTAAATTTCCTGCCGTAAATATATCAAAACTTTATTATTGTCAGTTGATCCGGTTATAAACTTCATTTGGATACATTTAAAAACGATTTTCTCAATATTTTGATTTTTTACACTCTCAGATTCAGATTATCAAATAGTTGGATCTCAGCCAAATATTGTCCTATCCTAACAAACCATATCAATGGAAACCCTATTTATTTAGCTTCCAAATGATTTATAATTCTCAATAAAACCCTTATGAATGGTTTTGTAGTCCAGGGTCACAAATGTATTATTTACTAAAATATTATCTTAGCAAAAATACTCATAAATTGACACATGAAAGAATAACTTGAAGATAAATCTTATTTGAAAAGGGCATTGGTGAGTCAGCACAATTTTAATTAAAACAGCAGGGACATTTTCAACTTTTTTAAGCTGTTTTACCTCCTGCCATATACAAAGTGTAGCTCTTACAGCTGCCAATGAATTTAGTTTTAAGCTTAATTTAGTTGTTTTTAAATGCCTTCTTTGCCATATATCACAATGTTGAGTGTCTGGGGTCACACAGGTTTTAAAGAGAAGACATAACTGATGCATTGCAAATACATACATCTTAATAATCCAATAAGCTTCTCAATATGAGTGGAAAAAATGGCTAAAACTGATTTCTTATTTCTCAGGACTTAATTCATACTCAGACCAGCAAAGATTATTAAATTATTATTTAAATAGATACATTAGGTTCACACTCTTTTATGTGTCTGTCAAGTGATTTTTCAGTCTGAATGGACAGAAAATTCAATTCTATACTGTTTTGTATTCATTCTGTTTCAAATCAAGGTTCTAGAAAATTCTTAAATGACTTTTAGAAAGTGAAGCTGGACATTGTTCAATATTCAATTTACTGTAATTCATTTTGCATGCAGGATTGCACAAAGATCCTTTTATATCTCATGAAAATGAATCAATACATGCATATTATAAGTCAAAAGAATCAATGGAGCCACAAAACATTAAAAAACTGCGTCACAATTTTACATTTCAAATAAATCATTTGATGTCTTTATCTTCTTCTGCTTTACTGATTTCATATGCCTTGGTAATAAGTTCAGCATAGTATTAAAAGTGCAGAAAATATAAGATTCTTTGCTTCCTCTGATGAAGATGTCGACTTCATTTCAAACCAACAGTCTGTACTGTAACGAGAAGTTTCCAGTCTGTGCCAGATTTATGGCAAACTCACGCAGCAATCATAATAATTTCCGCATCTTTTGAAGGTCTGCGGTCCTCCACCAGCAGGTTTATCATACTCTCGGATTTAATAAGCAGATTGCATCCGAGGAAAAAGATGCCGAAGATGACAGTAAGTGACAGGACACAAAGCACGGCGATTTGCACGAGACGCATGATGAACTGCTCGCGCTCGTCCTGCACCGGCGCGCTGAAGCCGTCGCTGCTGATCACCGAAAAGTTGCAGCATCCTCGGACGCTTTCCAGTGTATGTTTGGCTGTAGAGATCGTCCGGTTTAGTAATCCTTGTGAAACATTCATTTTGAGTTTGTTTGGACGCTTGTTGGTGATTTAAAACTTCCAGAGGCTCTCGGGTTTGCCAAGGTCACTTGTGCGTCTCCACAAATATTATGTGTTTAAAGAGATTCATACAAACTCTTAAAGCGTTGATTTCTGTAAGGTAAGCTGGATATTTTTGTAATGTACGGTAGAGGACATTCAGGCATCTCGGTAGCGGTCTCAGTGATGCCCAGAGAAGCGCACGCCGGTATTTGTTCCCTTGCGCGCGCGTTGAGCCACACGAGCACGCGCTCACACTTTCTTCACTTTAGGCTGCGTAGCAGTCACATAAATAGCTTTTGTGGATCTAAGAAAACAATACCAAAGCAGACCAGGGATAATTGTGATTGTAAACAGCTATGAAAAAGCGAAAATGAATACGTTTGACATTTATAAATCATTATTTTTGCCAAAAGAAATGCACTGTTTTTATGCTTATGCAACACATTTATGAAAGATATTTTTGTCCTGTGAATAAACTAACCTTTTTGTTCAAATCTTTCTTCATTATTTTACCTTTACTGCCTTATAATGTGTTTTTATTTTGTTCACTTGTTTAAAATTACAATATTAGAATTTTAATTTGGAGCATTTACAATATAATATAATCTACAATCTTTATCTTATAATGTAAAGAAATTTTAATTATAGATGTCTGTGCAGTTAACCATGCAGTTATTAGGATATAGGCCTTTTGACAACATCCTGTCTGACAACTAGCCCCGATCTCCTTTATAATCCTAGTTACATTTTAATGATTTTTCTGTTCCAACAAAAATATATTTTGCTGGGAATGAGAAACCAATATCAATTTTTATAAAACAAAAATGCTCTGAAAACCCTCTATCTCTCTATAGATGAATTATAGATAAGGGTAATTAAATTTTACACTTATAACTCATATCACATAATTTATAATCGAGCAGAAACTTGTTTTATACAACATGCACAAAACATCTCAAGAGAAAGAGTAGTACTAACACAAACCAGGGTGTACAATGTTAGTAATGGCTTGAATTTCAAAGCAAGAGCACAATAATGAATAGCAGCATCCATAGACAGCATTCCTAGTAAAGATTATTATTATACTGATTAAGGCGATCCAGAAATAGTTGCCATATCCTGTAAAATGTGTCAATGTTGCACATAATTCCATTAATGACTCTCTCCATATGGGTTAGAGAGCCCTCCACAGATTTACACCAGTCACATGTAAGAGAAATGGTGGGATAAATTCTATGTAATCTGGTTTTCGAGTAGTGCAACCTTTGCACCACATTAAATTGATTTAATTGATGCCTAGAATTAATAGAGTGAAAACAGACAGAATCTGTGGAGGTTCATTATCTCCAATATTCTTCACAGATATTTTTATATAGATGGGTGGGATAACACATTTATAGAATATGAAACTAAATTTTTGGAATCAGGAGGACCCAACAAAAGCCTATAAATCGCTCTTTCACTCCTGATCTGCATTTCTTGACCTCATAATAAGTGAAATTTTAAAATACACCAGATGCAAACTCACATACATGCAATTTAAAATACCAGCATAAGCACTGAATTGAAAATGGCAAATATTAAATTAAAAGTGGCCTACATACAAACACATTAAAAAGTAATAAATATTTATTGCTATTTTATCAGGGTATTCACATATTCTACACATCTATTGTGTGGAACTACATTTGGACACTAGATGGCATCACTGCCCTATTTGATGATCATTTGCCTTTAACTACTATATATGGGGGATTTTTGTGATCTATAGCTGGACAGTGCTAGAAAATATTAACGGTTCCGTTCTTTCTGTGTTTTTAAAGCTTTAATTGTGTTTACAGTGCGCAAGTGTTCATGTTTCACGTGTTATTTTTCCCACACAATTTACTTATCTGTATAGCGCTGTTTTCACTGTCCTCAAAACAGGGCCGATGTCTTTTTTGTTCTATGAAGTCCCTCTTTCAGAAATACATATCGAGTTCTGATTGTGTAGCTTGTTTAGTGTGTTGTGATTCGATGGCAGCTTAGCTTGCCGTTAGCGTAGCTGGCGACTGACGTATTCCTGTGGGCGGAGTTTAGTAAAAAAACTGTTCTGGTGACGTCATTAAAGCAGGAAGTAGAGGGCTGTAGTCCAAATTAACCGGCCGTTGGCTGTAGGCTTTGAAAGGCGAATTCTGAAGAAAATATATCGCCTGGCAGTGAACTTTAAGCTTTATCATTTTACAGGTATTATTTATGCTAATATAGCAACATTACACACTAACTAGGGTTTAAAAAACGGGATCAGAAAGAACAATAAAGCTTCAAAAAGTTATTTCTGATAGACTTTACAGTCAATTTTAGACAAGTGCCTAATTCGTGGTGAGACACTTGCACTTGTTTATGTTTTAGCAGGCCCTATGTGAGAATTGAACATGAACTGTTCTCCAAAAATTAAACAGATGTACTTTTGTTTCGATCACTTACAATCACAAGGTGTGTAATTTCTTAACCAATGCAATAATAAAAAATAGAAATAACACTTCAGCTTTAAAGTGGACTGAGCATTGCTAAACATTGCTGTCCTCTGCATTGCGTACATGGTTTACAGACACATGCTATTAGTGTTGTGACATACAGTACACCTCCAACATTATGGTTCCTAGAGATCATGTTTGGCTTTTACAACTACTCTGTGAGGAGAGCTTCTTCTATATACATTTGATAGTAGGCCTACAGTATGTGACAAGCAGTGTTGGGGTAATGCATTACAAGTAACGCGCATTACGTAATAATATTACTTTTCTAAAGTTACGAGAAAAGTTACACATTACTTTTAAAAAAAGTAATTTGAGTTACTTTTCAGTTTAATTCATTCAATTTCAAAATAAAATAATGTTCTGAATTAAACCTTACATATTAACGTAGAACTACACACTTTTGAGTCAGAAACGGAGATGGCAGGCCAGAGCTTGACATTTTTGCGATCATTAAAAACACCTGCAAGGCCTAAAAGAGATCAAGCCTCAGCCAAGTAAGAAAAAGTAACGCAAAAGTAACTTAAAAGTGACGTAAGCATTACTTTCCATGAAAATGAACTAAGTAACGCAATTAGTTACTTTTTTGAGTAACTTAATATTGTAATGCATTACTTTTAAAAGTAACTTTCCCCAACACTGATGACAAGTAAGGTAAAGGAGTTTCTGTCAACTGCGTAAAGCATGGTGCTAGCAATGCTAACGTCAAAGGTTCGATTCCCAGGATAGATCTAAAATAAAAGAGCTTGAATGCACTGTGAATTTATTTGAATAGGCTACATAATGCATCAATATAAATAGTAGTAGACTATACATTCTTTCTCAAACCAGATTTAAAATTAGTATTGCCATAAAAACATATAGCAGATTTAGTCTATGGAGGAAGTTCAATTTAGAAGCAATTAGCCCACATTATGGGTAACCATTGCGAACACAGTCACCACCCTGTTGTTAGCAACTGGTTTCCGTTTTACCATGGTGCAGGAATTTCTTTATGTCCAGGTGAGAGAGATGGTGTCACTTACAGTTGCCAAGTAGTGTGATAATCCCTCAGGGGTCTGACTCCACCATCACGCACCCCGTCACATCTAAGTGCTGTTATTGATTTCATGTGGCGAGAGGTTATTTATAAACCCAAGGCTAATGTTAGAGACCGGCAATCCCCACCCATGACAACCCTCTGAAAGCCCGAAATACAATTACTCCAGGGAACAACGTGTACGCTTAAAGAATCTACGCCTGTAGTGTCTGTTTGGGTGTGAGAATTGGAAAGAGAGACACTTTTAGCAAGATGTTTGTGTTAATTTTTTGATATGTGTGTGTATGCAGAATATAGCTGATATAGACCTTTGGCTCGTTGCAATTTGCACTAGAATAAACCTGCTCGGCCTGTTTTATAGAAGTCCTGAGACAAGATCCTGCATATTGCGGCTTTCAAAACATCTCAATAATGTGTCATGTTAATACAAAGAGTAAAAATGTACCGTGTCATGTTAAACATGTATGTTTTTTAACAGGTGTGGTTTAACAATGCAGTTGCTCTATGATCATGGCTCACCGAACGTATCGTCACATTCCCTCTGGGTCATGTCACTTTGAGTAAGGGTCCCTACGTGACCGGCTGCATACAGTATGTGAGACTTGTTTATTTCCATACATTTTATTATGTGTTGTTGCAGTTATATGATAAGGTAGTGTGACCCTGTCTCTGAAATCCAGGCCAGAGTCTAATAATAATGAGATGAGGAGCATCAAAGTTTGATTTCACTTATTGCATTCACATTGATTTCAATCTTTGAAATGATCTTGCTTAGTTAATATTAAGAATATCAAGGTTATATTTTCACAGAATGTTCTTTACGTTATGTAGGACGATTTTATGTAGAAAACAGTAAATACCACAAAAAATGATTTTTTTTCATAGGCAGGATCACAATTCCTCTTTGATCGTTTCAGATAAAAGAACTGCATAGACTTAACATGAAAACAACTTTTACGAGAGAAAAATTCTGCCCATTTTGAAAAGACTTTTATTGAAACATTATTTGCAGCTGGAAAAAGTACTGGGAACTGGTTTTGAACTTCTGCAACTTTTTGAAATCAGACAGATGTATGTATATATATGCTCAGAAACTTGCCTGGTTATGACATATTTATATATTACAATTTCATTTGATGTTTTAGTTGCTTTTATTATTATTTCAGTTTATATAATTAAATCATTTTTGAAGGTAATTAGGACGTGTTTGTATTTCTGTAAAAAAATTTCAGGGCCGGCCCATCCTACCTTGACAGAGGGGCCCAAGCAAGCCCGCAACACAACGTTAGTACTTATATTACAGTATACTCGTGAAAGTTGCGTTTTGACGTCAGTATGATGTTGGTTTCTGAAGTCAGGAAGACGTTGGGTTCTGATGTCAGTATGACGTTGGGTTCTGACATTAAGAAGAGTTTGGGTCATGACGTCAGAAACACGTTGGGATCTGACGTCAGTATGACTTTGGGTTCTGACGTCAGTATGACTTTGGGTTCTGAGGTCAGTATGACTTTGGGTTCTGAGGTCAGTATGACGTTGGGTTCTGACGTCAAATTGATGTTGGGTTCTGAAGTCAGGAAGACGTTGAGTTCTGATGTCAGGAAGACGTTGGGTTCTGACGTCAGCATGATGTTGGGTTCTGATGTCAGTAAGACGTTGGGTTCTGACGTCAAATTGATGTTGGGTTCTAAAGTCAGGAAGACATTGGGTTCTGACGGCAGGAAGATGTTGGGATCTGAGGTCAGAATGACATAGGGTTCTGACGTCAGTATGACTTTGGGTTCTGTTGTCAGTATGACGTTGGGTTCTGAAGTCAGGAAGACATTGTGTTCTGAAGTCAGGAAGGCGTTGGGTTCTGACGTAAGTATGACGTTGGGTTCTGATGTCAGGAATACGTTGGGTTCTGACATAAGTATGACGTTGGGTTCTGATGTCAGTAAGACATTGGGTTCTGACGGCAGAAAGATGTTGGGATCTGACGTCAGAATGACATAGGGTTCTGACGTTAGTATGACTTTGGGTTCTGATGTCAGTATGACATTGGGTTCTGAAGTCAGGAAGATGTTGGGATCTGACGTCAGTATGACATAGGGTTCTGACGTCAGTATGACGTTGGGTTATGACGTCAAATTGATGTTGGGTTTTGAAGTCAGGAAGACATTGGGTTCTGACGTAAGTATGACTTTGGGTTCTGATGTCAGTATGACGTTGGGTTCTGATGTCAGTATGACGTTGGGTTCTGAAGTCAGGAAGATGTTGGGATCTGACGTCAGTATGACATAGGGTTCGGACGTCAGTATGACGTTGGGTTATGACGTCAAATTGATGTTGGGTTTTGAAGTCAGGAAGACATTGGGTTCTGACGTAAGTATGACTTTGGGTTCTGATGTCAGTATGACGTTGGGTTCTGATGTCAGTATGACGTTGGGTTCTGAAGTCAGGAAGATGTTGGGATCTGACGTCAGTATGACATAGGGTTCGGACGTCAGTATGACGTTGGGTTATGATGTCAAATTGATGTTGGGTTTTGAAGTCAGGAAGACATTGGGTTCTGACGTAAGTATGACTTTGGGTTCTGATGTCAGTATGACGTTGGGTTCTGATGTCAGTATGACGTTGGGTTCTGAAGTCAGGAAGATGTTGGGATCTGACGTCAGTATGACATAGGGTTCGGACGTCAGTATGACGTTGGGTTATGATGTCAAATTGATGTTGGGTTTTGAAGTCAGGAAGACATTGGGTTCTGACGTAAGTATGACTTTGGGTTCTGATGTCAGTATGACGTTGGGTTCTGAAGTCAGGAAGATGTTGGGATCTGACGTCAGTATGACATAGGGTTCTGACGTCAGTATGACGTTGGGTTATGATGTCAAATTGATGTTGGGTTTTGAAGTCAGGAAGACATTGGGTTCTGACGCAAGTATGACTTTGGGTTCTGATGTCAGTATGACGTTGGGTTCTGAAGTCAGGAAGATGTTGGGATCTGACGTCAGTATGACATAGGGTTCGGACGTCAGTATGACGTTGGGTTATGATGTCAAATTGATGTTGGGTTTTGAAGTCAGGAAGACATTGGGTTCTGACGTAAGTATGACTTTGGGTTCTGATGTCAGTATGACGTTGGGTTCTGAAGTCAGGAAGATGTTGGGATCTGACGTCAGTATGACATAGGGTTCTGACGTCAGTATGACGTTGGGTTATGACGTCAAATTGATGTTGGGTTTTGAAGTCAGGAAGACATTGGGTTCTGACGCAAGTATGACTTTGGGTTCTGATGTCAGTATGACGTTGGGTTCTCAAGTCAGGAAGATGTTGGGAACTGACGTCAGTATGACATAGGGTTCTGATGTCAGTATGACTTTGGGTTCTGACATAAAGAAGACATTGGGTTCTTACGTCAGTATGATGTTGGGTTTTTACGTCAGGCAGAAGTTAGGTTCTGATGTCAGTACGATGCTGGGTTTTGACATTTGTATGGCGTTGGGTTTTGACATCAATACGACGTTGGGTTTTAACGTCTGAATGACATTGGGTTTTGACGTCAGGCAGACACAAAAACAATATGGTTCTGCAGATGTTAGGGGTTCATTATGGATCCATGCAGCCAAAAATGGTTCATCTATGGCACCTTTGGGCGCTTCTATGTAATGTTTGTTATGTTGTCTCGCTTATTTTATTGGGATATTCCAGGCCCAAGCAAGTCCGCAACACAACATTAGTACTTGTATTCCAGTATACTCATGAACGTTGCGTTTTGACGTCAGTACGAAGTTGGGTTTTGACGTCAGTATGATGTTGGGTTTTGATGTCAGTATGACGTTGGATTTTGACATCATGATTTTCATATACAACAGTAACAGAACTTCAGACACAAAAACAATATGGTTCTGCAGATGTTAGGGGGTTCTTTATGGAATCATACAGCCTCTTTTTATTCATTTCCGGGAGTTGTTCAGAGATTTGTTTTATTATGTGTCCATGCATTCATTCATTTAAATTAAACAATTCTTTGAATGTTGAATTGGAACCTCTCTAATTTTGACTGAAGCCTTTATACCACTTGAGTGAATTCATGCATCGTCATCTATTATACTTTCCTTTTTGCTTCACTGTTGCTTTTCTCTCTCCTTTCAAACACTTCACGGCCTTATTAACAGGGATGAAAAGAGGACACGTTTTCACACTGCATGACATATCACATGATCTCCAATGGTTTAGCATGTTCAAATTAAGTCATGAGTTCAATGTGTACTGTACATTTTCCATTTGCTTTATGCCACCCTCACTATCGATCATATGGTCACTGCACCTGTTTAGTGCATGGCAAGGTGTCAACAGCACTCCGTCAAGTCTTTTGAAACTACACAGGCTCTCGGTGTTGTAAAAATAGCCTCACTGGCTCTCCCCGGGTACGAGAATGCACGAGGCAAAATAGCAGAGGGAAAGAATTATAGCTAAAGAAAATGTGTTAAATGCATAGAAACTGCACTGCATTGAACATTTGCATGGTGTAAAAGTATTGAAAACGTTTTGTTAGGTATGATTTATTTTAGTAGTATTGCTCAAGAAAGTAATACGATAATATAAGGTTATTATTAACATGCACACACATTTGTTTATAAATGCATATATATGTGCATTGCCTATAACCTTGTGATGCATACAACCTGTTTGGCACCTGTCCTGTTTTCAGCATCTAACCTTGTTCTATGCAACAGAACTCGGGACAACCTTTGGGCACTTTTCCAAAACATGCAGCTCTCAAACGAAACTCGAGCTTCCCCGCCGGTCTTGTTTTATATCCCAGCATTCTCACATACTCAAGACTGCCAGTGACCAGTGAGCAGTGGCAGGGCTGTAGGAAAGTTAGTGAGGTCTTGCATAATAACTCTATCCTCTCAATTGAAATAAAATCTTTGAATCGCCACCATGACAATCCACTTTACGACACTTTGTTTTAATGATGTCATTAAATCTAATCTTGAATAGATTTAGCGGCATATGGAAACTGTGGATATTTTTGTATGTTGTCCTCTGCCTTGCCTACATAACTTCTGTAATCGGAGTGATAGTGACTTTATCCAATTACCGCTTGCGGATGAGCTCTGGTATTTTTTATTACAGAGCTGCCATGTCCTTCAGATGTTCCTATTGGGTTGCCAAACCAGATAATTTCATGATCTGCTCCAGTCTGATGGGTCAGCCCGGGTTACCCCAAAACAGACAAATAAGCGATATTGCACGAGCAAGAGCGCTTTTGCATATCAGCACAGATTATCACACGATTGCATGTGTGGTATGGATTTAACTAAGAGTTTTTTAAATAAGTCACTTTCCGCCAAAGTTAAAATTTTTCAACTCGTGCATTTGCGGCGGCAACGCTGATGTCACGGCATTCGCGCAAACTAGACCGAATAGTATCTTCCGCGCCGCACTAAATGCCTCATTCGCGCCGCGGGACCTCCAGACGCGCGTCAATGCGTCTTCACATCGACTTAACATTGAAATCACTCGCGCTTGATGCCTCTACTGCGGCTGGTGTCAACGCAGCATTAAAATGTTCAAGCAGCAAACTAGACGCGGTAGACGCGAATTTGACGCCTCAAACGCTGCTGGTGTGAACGATCAAAAGCCGTAGTAGTACATGAAATAGCTGTGAATAATATCGGCTGTGCGATTCAGAATAGTTATCGGCCACGTATTATTAGTGTATATCTGCATTTGTCGGAGCACCCCTTGTATATATAAAATTAAAGTTATTTTAAGAACCAACATTTTTTCTTTAGTGTCATCGTTGTGAAGAAACTTTTTTAGCACTTTTTTAAAAAATGTTTATTGTCGTGGATATATAAGTGGAGCAACACCAGTTTTCATGTCCAAAATATCTTGGTACCTGCTCCATGTCAGTAATGACAATAATTTTGAAGTAAAATGAAACCCAGAGAATTTCATTTTAAATCCTGTAGATATAGCTCAGAAAAGAAGATTAATTACATCATAATACTTTTCAAACACCATATTTCTTCTTACTGTCAATGCCCAGGTATCAAGTAGTGTAGAATGTAAAATTAAAACCTCTAATAGATATTACATAACATAAGGGCACAGGTATCTAATGCTGAGGATCCTTCTCAATTTAAGGCTTAAAATCCATCTGTCGGTCAGGGGAGCTTGTATCGCAAGAAGTCCCTGGCACTCTCTCTGTCTGGCCGGTTGTACTTTCCTTGCCGGTACCATTGGACACATACCCTGGCAAGCACAGGATGTGTCAGCGCAAATTACAGTGACCCAAAATTAGGCCACAGAATTCAGTGTTCTCTGGAGGGTAGGAATGGATACGTGATACCCAGCAGCCCTTGTGGTGCGTAGCGTGACAGTCACCCATCATAGGGCTTCTGTGTTTTGAAGCTACCGCACAAGATCATTTATATATACCTCGTATGGACACGGGGTCCCTGTGTTCTGTGTTCGTGTAGCACGTTATATCCCAATAGTGGCGAGCGGGGGCACCTGTGCCACATAAATCCGCCGTGTTCGCATGGGAAAGAGTCACATGGGGTCTCTACACCTCAAACAACCCTGATGTTGTGATGAAATAATCTGAATGAAATTTGATGAGACAATATTTACGCCCTCTATGGGCTTCTGCTTCTGGAAGGGACGGTTTTAGAAAACTCAACACTGTCGCTGGACTCCTGAGCTTTAACCATCTTTGTGCCTATAACTAAAAACAAAACATAAAAAACAGTTTGCAGATATTTAGAGAGAATTGTAGTTACAATAGGTTTTTTCCTTTTTTTTTTTTACCTTTTTATGTATAAGTGCAGGTAGATATGTACCTTTATTTTCAAGAGTAAGATAGGCTGCAAGTCTAACCCCCCAAAAATGTTGGATAATATATTATGTTATGAGATTTAAAGGGGACATACCATGAAATTTTGACTTTTCCATGTTAAAGTGCTATAATTGGGACCCCAGTGCTTTTATCAACCTAGAAAATGTGAATAAGATCAACCCAGTAACTTAGTTTTGGTAAACCATTCTCTACAAGCATGTAAAAAATAGGTCATTGAAATTTGGCTCCACACTAAATGCGTTGTCCCAGAATTAACCCATCTATGTCTTATTAATGAAACAACACATTTTGTGTTACCTTTAACAAAACTTGTGTTTTATTTTAACACAAAATGATACATAATGTGTTAAAAGCTTAACAGAAAAAGATGTGTAAAAAATTAACACATCCTTTCTAATAGTGTACAATGTGACAATTTTAACATGCTATAATAAATGATCTATATGATATTTTGAGCTAAAACCTCACATATGTACTCTGGGGACACCAAAGATTTATTTCACATCTTAAAAAAGTCTTGTGAAATGTCCCCTTTAATTCATTATTCATTTAAATGACCAAAAGTAGCCAAAATTCGCCCAATACAGGACTTAGAGGTGGGTTGAAACCTTTCACCTTGAATATGAAAGTGAGCAAGCACCACTAAATATTACTTTTAGTGGTTTTATTATAAACCAATTACAGTAAGTATTTTGGGATCTGTTTGTGGGTTAAAAAAGAAACAGTCCTAAATGTAGTTAAAGATCCACGTCAGACCGGCAAGCCTTCATCTCTGATTCATTCACATGACACAGATTTGCCTACTAACTGTCCACATGGAAAACTCTCTCAAAACCACAACTTCCCTCTGGTAGTGAAATTTCTATGCAGAATCGCAGCACTTCTGTAATAAAACACCACAGATCATCTGAATGAAGCAACCAGATGAAGTCATCACACTTATGTAAGATGTGAAACCCTATACAGCAAATATGTCCATATTTGTAATCCATATGTGTTTCTATTTTTGTTTTGTTTTTTCTATTTTGGGGTATTTTTCATTTCTACTTTGCCATTTTATTTGTTGCAGTAAAAGATGCAGCATTTTTGTCAATCAACATACAGTACTGTGTAAAAGTCTTAGGCCACCACCACCAGACTTGTTGTTTTAGAAGTTTTAAAGCAACACTATGTAGTTTTTTTTACCTTTAAATAATGTCTCTAAAATTATTTCAGTGATAGAACAACTTTTAACTGGACAAATTGTACTGTTGCTGCAACCTGAGCAGCCTCCTAGCTGCTACAAGCACACTCTGAAAGTGGCGGTGGAGGGTAGAGCACACAGCCCCGCCCCTCCCCTCCCCCTGCCTGCAGAAGAGTGTCTTATACCAGGCACTGTTGCGCTTTTCAACCACATGGGGGAGCTGTAAGTCATTTTTACATGGAAACTACATAGTGTTGCTTTAATGTCCATCCACATTTATTTTTCAATCTATTTTAATCTAAGATACAAACAGAAAATACAAAACAACTCAGAACTAAATGTCGCCTTTAGGCATCGTCAGTGTTTAGTGTTGCAAAAACAACAAATCAAATTCTGGCATGGTGGCCTAAGACTTTTGCACAGTACTGTATTTTTAATGGTACTTTAACTTATAAAAACTAGTTGAATTTTTTTTTTTAAAGGAATAGTCTACTCATTTTCAATACCAAAATATGTTATTACCTCAACCAAGAGCTGTTGATACATCCCTCCACCATCTGTGTACGTCGTGCACGCAAGCGCTGGAGCGCGCCGCGACGCCTCGACAGCATTTAGCTTAGCCCCATTCATTCAATGGTACCATTTAGAGATAAAGTTAGAAGTGACCAAACACATCAACGTTTTTCCTATTTAAGACGAGTAGTTATACGAGCAAGTTTGGTGGTACAAAATAAAACGTAGCGCTTTTCTAAGCGGATTTAAAAGAGGAACTATATTGTATGGCGTAATAGCACTTTTGGGAGTACTTCGACTCGCCTGAAAAGTCCGCTCCCCTTCTCCCTCTCATAATGGGAGAGGGAGGGTGTTACTGCGCCAAGTCGAAGTACTCCCAAAAGTGACCTTACATAATGAACTGTTATGTGTTTATTAACTTAGAATGAGCCATTTTTATCAACATACCTTCCCTTACATGAAAGTCGCCATTTTGTGCCGCCATGTTTCTACAGTAGCCCTAAACGGACAAACTGCTGTACAGAGCGCATTTTATGACTACTGTACAACAACATGTTTGTCCTTTGGTGGCTAGCTTCTCTATGCGTTTCGGTGAATGGTGGACTGAGCCGTTGGTTGCAATTTACAATCTCACTGCTAGATTCCGCTAAAATCTACACACTGCACCTTTAACTTACACAAGTTGTTTTGAATTCATGCTGCGTTTTTTAACAGTACGGCCTGGAAAACTTTTTGAATAGCAACTTTGACTATTTAAAGAAAAGAGATCAGATCTCAATCGCTTTTATCTACAAAACACATTGTTTCCTTAAAACTGAGAGCATGTCTCAATAAATAAAGAAAAACAAGACCCAAAGATGATTTCTCTTTAAAATATATATTTTTTATATAGAGAGCTGCAAAAAATCAATGAAAGACAAGCATTACCTTTCATTCCATGTAATAAAAAATATCTGAATGCCCGAATTTGATTTTGTAATTATGAGATAAATCGTATTTAGAAGCTCTAGCCATACATACATAAAATACATACATACATACAAATATAATAACTCTAAGCCTTGACTGGTGCACTAAACATAATCAATAATAATACTCAGAGTATTTGCATGTAAGAGTCTGTACGTGATACTTGTACAGTAGCTGCACTGGATCTCATGTGGCCATAATTCATGTAAAATCTTTCCAAAAGTGCTGACACGCATATGCCAATGTTTTTAGAAACATTTGTCAAATGCAAAAGTGTACCGCATTCTTCAAATGCATGCGCATCAGTCCTCTTCTTAAGTGTACCTGTCTTTTCAGTGTAAGGTTGCATTTTTGTGCATGTTTTCAGGAACATAATGCGCTGGCACTTGAAAGCATTAAGGCTTTGTCTTGAAAATTTAAGCATCCAAGTAAAAGCTGTTTTATATTCCCTTTTCTGCTTTGGTCCATGGCCTTCTGGCTTCCTATAACCTATTATTAATAAGATGTTTTATTAATTTATTGGATGCTTTATATTTGAAATACGACCACTGAACTCGCTGTAATACTGATTGTTTGGGAATATCTGCATGCTTTTCTTTCATTTAGAAACCACATACAGAGCATTTGAGAAATGCTACCGACTGAAACGTCAGCCACTAGTTGAGCCTAAAATATACTACAGTTTACCAGCATATTCCAGCAAACACACATGACACTTTCTGGGTCTCTCAGTGATTTCGATGAAGACTATGTGAGGAAAATCTTCAAACGCGGGCGAAAGTATAATGCCATCTTTCTCAGATCCAATTCCAAGAAAGCAGAGAACCATAAGCAATAGAGTCCTACAAACATAAACCGCTCACATCCATCTCTTTTCAACAGTTTAAGTCACCTTGATTGTCCACTGTATGCCCCGTTCAGAATGGCAACGTGTCCATGAAAATTTTATCCACAATTGGTGGGGGTGGAACCAGGTCTTCCAGTTTGAGATAGAAGATTCGTTGGAGACCCTGAGTGCACAGGGTTCTCAGCTCGGGAAGCTTGCTCAAGAGTCGGGACAGGTAGTTGGGCCGAACGACTTCAGAGGTACTCGTGGCGACGTGATCTCGGAGACACGTGACCAAGCGGTTCTGGAGGTCCTCGATCCGTTTGGGCTCTTTCAGACCATGTCGATCTGTAAATCACACTTAGGGTTACAAACTTCCTCAATATTATATTTGTATCATATCTTGTATTTCTATGTACAAATACAATGATGTACCTGTGATAATAACCAAAGTGGCAAGGCAGGAAAAAGATGATACATCTAAATTCAAGCGATGTAAACTCTGAGAGAACTCCATAATGGAGTCAATCCAGTCACCGAAGCTTCGTACACACTGTGTTCGGTGGAGAACCGTCCCATTGCAGAAAATAAGCTTGTCTGTCTCAGGGTTTGACCTGGAAATAGAAATCAATCAAATTTTAGCTATGTTTGACTGTATGAAGGCCTTAACATACCGAATGCTGTACTAATTTACAATTAAACGAAACTGTGATTCACCGTACCTGTACGCTAACCGAAGTATGAAGAGCTCCACAAAAGCTGACTCCAGGAGAAGGTCTTGGTCCTCCTTACAAAACGCATTAAATCCTGGGATATTTCCGGCCCACTTCCTGATAACATCCATTGACCCTGTAAGCAGGTCATAAAACTGCTGGATGTCATTGGCATCCTCCTTTTCGGACAACCCGGATACTGATTCCTGATACTGAACAATGACAAAAAAAAATATTATGAATACTATTATTAAGTTAGCACTGAAAAGAATTTGTCTGATAAAATAAACTCTGATTTAAAGGAAAACACCACTGTTTTTCAATATTTTACTATGTTCCCACCTGAACTCAGACGAACCAATACACCCCTATCTTCTTTCAATGTGTGCACACTTAATCTTTGCTACAGCGCCTTGTGAATGTGTTAGCATTTAGCCTAGCACCATTCATTCCTTAGGATCCAAACAGGGATGAATTTAGAAGCCACCAAACACTTCCATGTTTTTTCTATTTAAAGACTCTTACATGATTAAGTATGGTGGCATAAAATAAAACTTTTGTTTGGAGCCATAGGAATGAATGGGGCTAGGCTAAATGCTAACACATTACAAAGCGCTGTACAAAGATTAAAAATGCACGCATTGAAAAAAGATAGGTATGTATTTATTCATCTAAGTTGAGGTAAGAACATAGTAAAATATTGAAAAATGTTGATGTTTTCCTTTAAAGCTGAAGGCGCTTAAAGTCACCTTTGAATAGTCCAGATTTCCACTGGCTGGGTTGGAGTCGATATGGGCAGTGACGAGAGAGGCGATGATGTTTACGGGGGAAGAGACAGAGACTGAGTCTTGAACAACTTTTGGTTTGGATGGCAGACGACCCCTTCTACCTTTAAGGCTGTCTGTTCTCACAACTACACAGAGAGATAAAATGCACAGATTAGAAATGCTTTAAAGACACGGTTGTTGTGTTGCAGAATGTCATTATAAAGAAAGACATTATAAATATGCATTACCTTCTTTCACCATCCCCACTGCTAGGCACTTTTGAAAACGGCAGAACTGGCACCTGTTTCGCCGCCTTTTGTCCACTGGACAGTCTTTGTTGGCAAGGCAAACGTACTTGGCATTTTTCTGTACTGTGCGCTAAAAATCATAAAGGAAACGTTTAAGTCGACTAGTCTACCAAGTCCAGAATTCAGCAAATAATATTACAGAGTTCGAAATCTGTCAGAATGCAAACCACACACCTGTGATTGTATTGTTTAATTATTATTAATAAAACAGTTAATATTTTTTAAAAAATTATTATTTATTTATTACATTTATTTTAATATACATGCTTATGATAATATTTATCACATATATTTATCAGAAAATGCAAATAAGTTCGCCCTGGACTCACCTTAAAAAAGCCCTTGCACCCTTCACAGGTGCGCACACCGTAATGTTGACAGGAAGCATTGTCTCCACACACTGCACAGCGTCCCTCATTTCCTGTTGGACTCCTCACTTTAGGAGACAGGTGTCCGTCCATCAGTCCTGACCCATCCCGGGTACCCTGCTCCAGGCCAAGCGGACTGAAGGAAAGAGGAGAACCATGCTGCTGGTTCTGAGAAAACGGGTCCTGATCCGAAAGCTGAGGCTGCAGTTGACTCAGTGGAGAAAGCTCATCGGCTGTAACGTGCCCAAACGTGAAAAAAGATGGAGGCTGTGCCAAAGGGGTCTTCTCTGAAGCCCAGCAGCCATCGTCTGGGGAACAGGGACCATAGGTGCTATCCCAAGCTGACATGGGCTGGAACCCAGGGGTTGAGGGCGATGGTGCCGAGGCTGGACTTCCAAAGCAGTTTGACCCACCTGAAGAAGACAACGTCTCATCCAGGTAGCTCAAAGCGAACGTGCCTGGGTAGCAGCCGTACACCTGGAGGTCGTCCAGTTTGAAAGCGTCCTGTCCTGGAGTGGCACCTGCACAGGTCGAAGCAGCCCCTGTGGCAATCTGGCAGGAGTAGGTGTCGAACTCGCCAACGTAGCCTCCGACCAAAGAAGTGATGCTCGGTAGGGAGGGAGCAGAGTGCTGGTCCCGCTGGTCAGTCACGTCCATGGCCAACCTGGAGGTGAAGTCAGGATTCAAAAATTCTGAGCTGAAGAGCGAGCTCTCATAGGTCTGGACTCCATGTTGACTTTGAACACAGGTCATTTCTGCAGAACAAAACCACAACGTCTACTTTTAATGCCGTGGATATTGCTGCAGAAACCTTTGAGGAGTGTACAAGCACTTTTGAAAAATACCATCACGTTCCTGGAGAACCGAACGGTGTCTTAACCTTTACCTAGACTGCATCTAAGGTCTCAGTTACAGGTCAGAAAGTCAGTGTTACTCGACAGAGGCAGTTCTCTGAAGTTCCTACTGAGAAAAACGGGAGAGCGGTCTGGCTGGAAAGGACAGCCGTGCTTATCAGTGTTACCATAACCAAAAGAGCGCCGGACAAATGTGACACGTGGGCTGCCTGTCTGAGAGGGCGTGTATGTTTGTGTGGGCGACATCATATCAGATAGAGTAGACCGGCGTATGTGAATTTTTTCAGATGGAGCAAAATTTCCCCATCAAACATCAGATATCTTTATAATGCATTACCAGTTCCACTACACTACATCTGGTTGGGCAATGGAAAATTTTAAAAATATGCCAAAATGAATGTAAAGAGAGATACACCGCAATGCATTTGTTTTTTTTCCAGATTTGCAGAGTGAGTTCAAGTAAATTTGTCAACAGTTTGTCAGACCAATGACCTTCCACCAAAAGCAAGGTGAGAACATGACACCCTGAACATCTGATCATCTGACCCCTGAACTCACATACAAACTCAAGAAGTCATTTGAGTGACCCTGACACTGAGACCACATTCATCAGTCAGAGCATGTAGTAGGTGCGTGTTTTAATAGACTCCTTGCTCAAAATAATACAAAATTTGATGTAAAACACGTTGTGTAGTTTACAATATACCCCAAACTTATAACATAATATAGAATATAATACAAATGCAATCAGGTTGTAAAGGCGAATACAGATAAATCACAGAATGTTGCGCGTGCACCTGTTGCAGAGAGACTCAGCGCGTGCAGAAACGCATTAAAAAACACACTCTCTAGTAGCCGATTTACTTTTATTTTTACTCTAATTTTATTTCGTACAGGTGTTATGTTAATATTAGATTCTTATTAAAGATTTACGTTTTAAGAAACTAAAATATTCTTGTTTTCTTTTACTGTAGCCTTACTGTGTGATGTACGCACTTGTTGTTTGATAAAACCTCGCGCGCACAAGATAATATGTACAAATAGTAAGTAGTCTACAAAACACACGAATTTGTTATTATTAGGTATACTTATATTAATATTAATTCATATTTTAGACTACAGCAAACACATTTAGTTGTACTTATCGCATATGGTTTAAAACAGTAAACGATAACACATAACAGTAGTTGTTAAATTGACTAGTGACATACCTGAAAACGTGGTGATGGACTTAAAAGTGTCCGTATTCCAAGAGATGGATAACCATGTATAACGTCCCCGGCTACGACAAGACGCTTTACTCAAATATCTGAAGGCGAGCAGATATATACCGACTACTTTATTGTGCCGTTACGTCAGAGGTGCATCCTTTCGAGGCGTTCCACTGGCAAATATGGCCATGCAGGGGCGGCGATCCTCCAGACGCTGGCCAATCAGAGCGCTCGCAGTCAAAAGACATGACGCACGCACGGGATTCCATTGACGCAAACAATCCGCACGATTATTGTTCTAATTATAGTAGCGTGCTGCCGTGCAAGCTGTTGAATTTCAGTTAAAAATAGTGAGAAGACACAAATAACTAGAAGATTGGCTATTCACAGAATATGAAAACACACAAAACTCGTATGTGTTTCCAAAAAGATTCTGTTTTGGGCATTTTGTGGAGATTTACCAAAAGATATTGGGGTGTAGAAGATATAGATTATTTTATCAGTCTGGATGGGAACACTGATGAAATGCTAATGTATTTTATATAGTCTAGATGCATTATATGTTGTGATATTCTTTAAAACAAAAGCATTTTATTCAGAAATGTTTAAATATATGCTATTGCACAATACACCTTCCTACACTAGACAACCTCAAAGAACCCACAAGGAGAGGGTAGGGCAACACCTGCATAACATGAACGTGTCAAAACAAGAGTGTAAGAAAAAAATAAAACCGGAAGTTAACGATGTTACAGTAGTCTACAATAGCGCGTGCCGCTGATCGTCAATACCAGTAAATGTCACGTTTCTGCCAAGTGGTAAATCTCAGGCTGAAATATTTTTTTTCTTTATACAGTATTGAATTAGCTTTACAAGTTAAAATGCAAATAAAAATCATGTTAATATTATCCTGAACATAATTAGGATCATTTAAGGTCGACATCTCGGGCACTGTTTATTTTAACTGTTGACATATGTAAAGTATCTCTGTACTGTACTTTTTATTTATCATTCAGATGTTGCCAATTTTTTCCCGTACAACTATTTAACACGCAACCACGCACTTCTGTAGGTGAGAAGTTGTTACGTGTGCTATTTTAAAGTGTATGATCCAGACATGCCTGATGTGCTTGTTAGGTCAGCTACATTGGGTGATGATAGAAAACAATGTCCATATCATTTTTTCCTCACATAATACATTTGCCTCAAGACAGAGTTCCCTTTGCCACATACTAAGTATTATCTTACAATACCTGCCTGCTTTTCCAAGCATGACAAAATGTGACCTACTTTTCCTGTATAGGCTGTGCAAGTGCAAGTGACCAAGTAATCATGCAATGAAAGACACATCTACCAGGCCAGCATGGTTTCAGGGACTGAATCTTTAGTAGGTTACCTTGTTTTCACACACACATACACACACTCTCTCTCTCTGGTGATTGAATTTTTTAAAAAATTTTAAATTTATGTTATTTACTGGCAAAAGTTTGTTCAAAGTTAAATAAATTTTAAATATTAAAGTTTTTATCTTTACAGAATAAAACTATACAATAACAGCCTCATACAAAGCATTCTGGGAACCAGAAATCATCATCAACCTTTTTGTGGTTTTTGCTTCAGATTTTGTTTCCCAGACTGTTTTGCTTGATGCTTTTTTTTGTTGTACTCTGTAAAGACAAATACTTGTAAATGTTTAATGTTCATTTAACTTTGAACACAATGTTGCCAGTAAATAACGTAAATTTAAATCTACGGTAAGTTACCGGCAACCCAGCTGCAATAATACTACAATTTCTACGGATTTTTTACAATAACACATCAGTTAGGTTTAAACAACCCAGCTCTGGGTCAATTTTAACCCAGAGGTGTGTTCTGTCCAATTTTTACCCAAGATCAAATAACCCAGCCATTTTCAGAATGTAGGTGCACTGTTAATGTATACTACAGTATTTATTATATAGTGCATTGGTCAACTGTAGTACTGTAGTATACTTTGATATATAGGGTAAAAAAGCAAATATTATAGGCCTCTATCTAGGAATTTTACTGTTTAATTTTTTAAGCACACTGTGTGTGTTTGTGACCAAGTCAACCTGAAAGTCTTTAGTTAGATATTTCACAAAATGTTTAAGAAGAATTATAAAAAATTAAATATTATCATCCCATTTTCATCCCATACCCGTTTTGTGGTGGTCTATTTTTACCTCTAAAATTAAGAAAAAATACATAAACAGTATGTTGCATTAAAACCAATGCATATTTTAATGTGCTTTATAACTGGTAAGTGTTTAAAAAAATTATCATTTTTCTTCATCTGGTCTCAAACATGACCCAGACACGTCTTGTGAGATGCACTACGATAAATCCCTGCTTAATCGGCGTTTCCAGACAGTCGCTGTGTTTTTTCTCAACATCCACCTCGTAGAGTACCTCCTAGAAGTACCTATTCCATTCGCAGTAATCACCAGCAGACATCTTATTAGCGTCCTCATGATCAAAGATTTTTGCTTGAGTGCCCGTAATTTCTCAATCCAGCCGCGGACTCTCCTGCTTTGTTCCACCTGTGATGCGCGGCGAGGACCGGGAGCGCAGCTTTCAACCTCACAAAGCAGCCTGCTTCCTCTTCTGACCGCGCTGTTGGAGAAAAGAAAGGATGTGTACGCGTGTGACTGTCTGAGACCAAAACCAGGAAGCTCGCCCTAATGACGCAATAGACGGCTGACGTAGAAGGAATCCCTCCCACGCGCCTTGCCATATGGGGAAGCCCGGTTGAATACAGCAGAAGGTGCAGCCTGCGACTGTCGTTGATAAATGACGCGTCAGTTTTCCATTACTACATTCATTTTCATGTCGCCACGAGCCGGATCACGGGCTTAATTACTTTTTAAATAAACCTTTTACGAATAGATGAAAGAGACAAACAGCACCGAGGGACAGTTACAGTTGCCGTACACCTGCTCTGTTGTTGGCATATGGTTCGAGCTAAGCTTGTCGAAAGGGGTGGGATAGGAAAAAGACGGCGAGGAAGTGGTCTATAAAGACAAAAACAATGTAATCAGATCAAAACAGGTGCGTTGACGAGAAAAACGATGGGGGGAAAAATGAAAGAACAGTTTTAATAGGCAGATAATAGATAAGATATGGACCAATAGCTTTGAAATTATACGTTTTATTGCCAGTCTGCAAACATACAAACCGTGCTTAATAACCGAGTATTTCTTTGTATAAGTGTGTTAAACAAGTCTGGTATGTGTGTTTGAGTGTAGGCCTAACCTATTATTAAGTTTTAACATGGCGTGAAATAATTCTTAGGTTTCCATTATCTTTAGTCTACATCTTGAGTTTACTTAATTTTAAAGATAGCATAGGGTTTAGGCCTTTGACATGACTCAAGTTTGCATCTGTGTACTTAATTTTAAATTTAGCATGAAATAGCTCTTTTTAGGCCTGATATGACTTAAAGGAAAACAGCACTACTTTTCAAAAATGTACTATGTTCTTACCTCAATTAGACAAATTAATACATACTTATCTTTTTTCAATGCGTGCACTTAATCTTTGTACAGTGTGTTGTGGATGTGTTAGCATTTAGCCTAGCCCCATTCATCCAAACAGGGATGAATCTAGAATTTATGTATTAATTCTTGTAAGGTGAGGTAAGAACATAGTAAAATATTGAAAAAACTGTGTTTTCCTTTAAGTCTGCATTTGTTGTGATTTGATGGCTCTTTTTATTTATAAAGCGCTTAACACAAATAAAAAACATATAAATAATATATATTTTCTATATTATGTAAAAATATATATATATATATATATATATATATATATATATATATATATATATATATATATATATATACACACACACATATTAGGGCTGTCAGAAGATTAATTTTCGATTAATTACATACAATATAAAAGTTTGTGTTTGTATAATATATGTGTGAGTGTACTGTATGTATATGTATATATATAAATGCACACATACATGTTTGAATTAAAAAAATGTTACTAGGTATATTTTTTATTTATATTTATAATATAAAACATATCAAAATATATATAAATATACATGTCCATTTTTACATTTGTGTGTATATATATATATATATATATATATATATATATATATATATATATATATATATATATATATATATATATATATATATATATATATTAGACACAGTGCACACATAAATTATGCAAAAAAAATATTATTTATATATTTTTTTTATTTATTTATTTATTTATTTATTTATTTATTTATTTATTTGACAGATTTCTTTGACATTTTAAAAAAGTCTTCTGAAATGTCTCCTTTAAGGCAAGTGTACTTTATTTGAACATTTGGATGAAATAGCGTTTGCATGAAGTCAGTAATGAGACTTAAGTCTACATCATATGTAAGTGTACTGAATTTAAAAGTATGCCTGAATTAGGTTTTTATGTACCACTTACATGACTTAAATCTAGTTACTCTGGTATGTATGTGCATAGCATAGTCTGGTATGTACAGTATGTGCAGGTATAGTATGTGCATCATTTTGGACACAAGTCCCTGACTTGTGGGTCGATGTAATAACTCTTTTGGTGTCTACCCTGACAATACAAGTCAACAGAAGGATAAGGCATATGTATATCATTTAGTATATTATTGAATATAATATTAAGTCTTTCTTTATCTACTTGTAAAGAAATTTGTGCCAAAGGACTTTGGCTGCATTTGGATGATGTAATATTGTGTAGTCCACCAAAATCTACTTCATAAGATTTCTGCTAGAGACCCATGTTTCTTTATGTATTTGTCCTTTTCATATAGCAGAGACAAATTTACACCAAGGAGAGCTCATGTTACCATTATCTGCTAATTAAAAACATATACAATACAGTCACGTCGCTTGTGGGTTCAAAGTCAGGAACCTTTTCCTATATCAAAGTGATTTGCATACAGCTGTTTGTCACCAGCAATAGCGCCCCCATCAGTAACTGTGTCCCTTCACATTACAGCATGCTTGTAAAGCCTAGAACGCAGCTCGGCTTTTAAAGCAAACCAAGTGTACATCATATCCCCTAAATAGCCAGTGTGTTGTCTTCTTGACTGATTTGTATCTTAGCGCAGATATTATGTAATGATATGTAAATGTGTTTGACTTTGACTGGTTCTTGACCTTGACAGGATACATGAGCACAATTCCCAAAAGGATTAGGCCAATCCTGACAGCTGCTCTTTTAACTCCGAGCTGTAGCTATCAAGTGTAAATCAATAACTTGATCGCATTAGATTTGTTTCTTAAGGACATTGGGTGTGGGGTGTTGCTGTTAAGAGACACCTTAGGAAAATTAAAGGTTTTATATTAAATGGTTTTATTGTAGTGCAAGTGAATAGTCATGGTTTGTAATGTGTTGACTACTATTTATAAAACCATGGTTTTACTACAAAACCCTATTATTTTACTACTTCAGTAATCATGTTTTTTGGTTTCATTTGTAGTGGAACCAGGGTGTACTTAAGTTGTTTTAATCGTGCAACATTATGCATAAGTAATGGTTATCAATGCGTTTGTACTTTATTTGCAGTGAATCATTTATTTGTTGGCAAAAGTATGATCTCATTATAATATTCCTTATGATGTAGTTCTGTGTAAGATAATTTAGCTATTCATCTCTTTAGATTATGAAATAAGAAAAAAATATTTAGTGCATATTTGTAAATAACTTTATTTTATTGATTGTGCCGTGATGGTTGGCCAAGACATTGTAGTACCACGGTTATAACTGTGCTTTCTAGAGTTCAGGCATTGCACTGGTCGACTTAAGTCACCATTCACCTTATCCAGTTCCACTTTTGGCACTCCAATAGATTGAGAACATAAATGTAGGCAACATAATTTATAGCATAGTACATTAGGGGACAAGACATTGAGTCTGGGGTCTGAAGTCCACTGTGAATAACGCTTTTGGCCGCTGACACTCTCAGTGCATATGGGGTACATACAGTATATGACATAAACACAGAGATTTTTGGATAGGGGGAGATTGTTGTGTGTTTTTGGATTGTGACCCTGCTTGTGAAAACCAGGTGTCACTATTTATAATCAAATTTGATATCAATGACCTTACTCAATCAATATTAAATATATCAAAGTTATATTTACACAGAATGTTCTTTACATTATATTATATGTTCTTTACAAAAAATAACTTTAGCCTTTTTTAGAGTTATAAAAAATTTAGACAACTCATGATTTTTTTAATAAATAATTTTCTTGTTGCTTAATGTTATTGTGAACTCTAAAGCATTCTTTACTAGTTTTGTTGGAAAATTTAGCATTGGATTGTGGATGTATCATTTCAAATCCAGCTACTTTCTACCCATTAAAGAACTCCCACGCCCTCTGCTGGCAGCTTTATTAACATCATTGTTTGGTTTTGTTTGATGATGTAGGCTTTATTGTTGGGGTATTTAGTGTATGATCAAGTAAATGACACCTCACAATGCATGGAAGGACATGCTGTACTGTATGCTCGGTCCCACACACCCTTAGTAAGAGAGGGATCTGTTTCCAAAAGCTTTGACACTTGATGCGTGTCAACATTTGGCACATGGTTTAGCAGCATTGCTGTGAATTCATAACTATATTTGATCCGTGATGTGCCTTGAAAAAAAATGTTTTAGCACCTATAAATCCTTCTAGCTTAAAACAATCAAAATAGTTATCCATCCTTGTGCATTCTAGAAAATGCTGGGTTGTTGTTTATAACCCCTGGCAAACCAAAACATTAGGTTTAAAGGGATTGTTCACCCAAAAATTTAAATTTCATCATTTACTCACTCCTGTGTTGTTACAAACCTGTATACATTTCTTTGTTCTGATGAACACAAAGGAAGAAATTTTGAGAAATGTTTGAAACCAAACTGTTAATGAGCCCCATTCACTTCCATACTATTCTGTTCCCCTACTATGGAAGTCAATGGGGCTCATGATCAGTTTCTTAAAATATTTTCCTTTGTGTTCATCAAAACAAAGAAATGTATACAGGTTTGTAACAACATGAGAGTGAGTAAATGATGACAGAATTTTCATTTTTGGGTGAACTATCCCTTTAAGCTGTGCTGGGTTGTTTGACCCAAAGATTGTCTCTCAAATATGGGCATTTTCTAGGTTGGGCTTGTTCATATTTTACCCAACCATGTGTTGAAAATAACTCATCATTTTTAGTGTATTTGGATGATTACTTTCACATAAATGTGATACAACATGCATTATGTATTTGGATTTGACAGATACATTTTCACATAGCCTGGACGGCTGTGCAACAAATACTGTACGTCTGAAATAGTGTAATTACAAATATACATGTGATCTCTTGCACAAGGCTACACAGGCCTATGTAGACTTTGCTTGACCTGGTGCTAAGAGTTAGGAGCTTGCTTTAGTTAGGTGGAACATAACTGAGTACATTTCCCATAAACACCTGCGCTTATGCATATTGGCAGCGTAGGATTAAAAACCAGTCTTCAGGTTACTTAGCAACTGGTGCTAATACATCTCTTACATCACTGTTGGATAGGTCTAAGTGTAAAGTTGTGAACTTGTATCTATAATGGCACTTAAGTTCATTTTCCTATGTTAAAATACTTCATCTTATGTCAGCAAAGCTCTTGAAATGCAATGAGGGTGGATTTATATTAAAGAGCATATATTGTCCGATTCACGCGCGGACCGTTTAGCGCGGCAAGTGAAGGAGAAAAGACGCTAATAAAGTCTCCTGCAGCAGCGATGCTCAAGAAAACGTGGAAAAACTGTCAAATTCGCGAGTGCCGTATGCTAGAGGCAATACATCTAATATGACGAGTGGCTTATTGTGCCGTCATCACCAGGGTGTTGTTGATAGCACGCGATAGCAGGTGAGACAGAAACAGCACACACTGCCTTCTGTGTTTAAATGTTAACAAACTGACCTTCTTGCAAAAAAACTTGAAGATAGTGGCATAGAATCTTAAAAGTAACCCATTGTTCTAAGCTATTTAATGTTCATTTTGAAGTGCACAGTAAAGTTGCTACATACAAGTGCTCTTAAAGGAATAGTCTACTCATTTTCAATATTAAAATATGTTATTACCTTAACTAAGAATTGTTGATACATCCCTCTATCATCTGTGTGCGTGCACGTAAGCGCTGGAGCGCGCTGCGACGCTTCGATAGCATTTAGCTTAGCCCCATTCATTCAATGGTACCATTTAGAGATAAAGTTAGAAGTGACCAAACACATCAACGTTTTTCCTATTTAAGACGAGTAGTTATACGAGCAAGTTTGGTGGTACAAAATAAAACGTAGCGCTTTTCTAAGCGGATTTAAAAGAGGAACTATATTTTATGGGGTAATAGCACTTTTGGGAGTACTTCGACTCGCCTGAAAAGTCCGCTCCCCTTCTCACTCTCATAATGGGAGAGGGAGGGTGTTACTGCGCCGAGTCGAAGTACTCCCAAAAGTGCTATTACGCCATAAAATGTAGCTCCTCTTTTAAATCCGCTTCGAAAAGCGCTACGTTTTATTTTGTACCACCAAACTTGCTCGTATAACTACTCGTCTTAAATAGGAAAAACGTTGATGTGTTTGGTCACTTCTAACTTTATCTCTAAATGGTACAATTGAATGAATGGGGCTAAGCTAAATGCTATCGAAGCGTCGCAGCGCGCTCCAGCGCTTACGTCAGTGGTCTTCACTATTTTTTTCATGAGAGCCCCACTAATAGGTCAGGGTCAATAGAAGAGCCGCCTTTACCGCAAAGTATCAAAAGTTACATCCAGTGATAAATAGCTGGTTATCAATCTGTCAATCTGTTGCAATGCAATAAATACAAGGGCAAATCATTCTTTATCATTGCAGTCAAATTTGTAACTGAGACAAGATGATTTCCCTTAATGACAATAACAGGATTATAATGCTAAGCATTCTTATAATATGCTTATGCAGTGCTCCCCAAACCACCAGGGGGCCACCTTTCTCGTAATTTCATGCTGCCCTGCACAGAACGGTTGGCGAGTGACATTTGTGCCGCGAGAGCAATTCGAAAGCATAACAAGCAGTCTGATCTCACGGTACTTTGATGTCATATGACGATCGCTCTGTGCAAGCGCTGCATGCGATTGAACACTCTTATTGACGTGCATCTTGATCTAATAGGTATGTTTTCTAACAAAGTTAGCGTCCAGAGCAGAAAAGACAGTAAAAGCGCATTTCTCCATGATCATATCACTGTATTATTTACTGCCATGCGAGCCACAAATTAAAGCTTGCAGAGCCGCATGCGGCTCGCGAGCCGCGCAATGAAGAACACTGGCTTACGTGCACGCACACAGATGATAGAGGGATGTATCAACAATTCTTAGTTAAGGTAATAACATATTTTAATATTGAAAATGAGTAGACTATTCCTTTAAGTGAAAATGTTGATTTTGGCAGAGGTTAAAAATGGCTTAGGTTTTACTTTTATAAAGAAGCCTGTACCGAAACGTGCCGAAACCGTGACCCTGAAACCGTGATACGCACGGAACTGTGAGTAATTTGAACCGTTACACCCCTAGTACATACCCCAAAGTAAACAATGACGCGAGTTATCGTCTCCAACGTAAATCTCTTTTCTTGGACTACAACAAACGTACGGATTGTAGGCAACAGTTTACTTGATTGGTTATGTAGACAAGACCGACATTATCATAATTCCTCCCGCTTCGGACTCACAGCCTGTAAGTTAACTCCTGTCAGCATTGCATTGTGAACAAATCTTTCAAACATGGTAAGGAGCGTCACATTTTCAGCTGACGTCAGAGGTATTCAGGCCGATCACAACGTACAGATTAGCTGGCCAATCAGAAAGAGAGTGAAATCTGGAGCTACAAAAATGTATGGTATGTGGAAAATAATGTGTTTTTTACCATAAACCACGCAAACACATTGTGTTATACCAAATACACAAAATAACATTGTTTTTTAGCAATGAAATAGGTGCACTTTAACAATGAACCTTTATAATTTTAAGGAGAAATGTAACTTTGAAAGAAATTTAAACTAGTAGTATGTTCTGATCCACCAGAGGGCAGTCTCTGATCATGTGCCTAATCTTAACATTTCTGTTAAAGAGTTTATGTGGCTAGTACTTAATAGTTTGGTCTAGCAGTAGTTTATATGTTTCCTGTGTATCTGTTTGTCTACTGATCTTCGGGATACTTTGAATCTATCACTATAATCGCATCTTACATATTCACTAGAAAAAATTATGTACACCAGTTGTAAGGACTACCCTTTAAAATGGTCCTAATATGTTCGATTATTATATGTGTGGTATCAATATGTATCTTTGAGATACTAATATGAACTCTTTAGGTGCAAAAGTGTACTTTTTGAAAAGTTACAGCCCCAGTGACCATTTTTTTTTTGACAGTGTAGTACAGTACATGTACAGTAACAAACTTTACAATATGCTGTTACAGTGCAGAAATGATCGCTGACCCACGCTGAATTCAAGAGAACACAGATCAACTGTTTCCCCTGTTTAAATGAGGAAATTATCATATGGCCTCCAAACAATATTGCATATTGTTTAAGGGAAGGCCAGTGTCCCCGATTGCACATTTTAACATTTAATAAACGTCACTACTTAAAGAGCTCTTAAAGTTTAGCATTAAATGAATACTTTGTGTTTTCTGAGTGAATTCAGTCCATGTCTGCTTGATTTTCATGGTGAATGTTTTCTGTCACTTACACAATGAATCTCGTCCCAGAAAGACCTTTTATTGATTGTGCCCACTCTCACATTCTCTCAGCTGGTAAACTACCCACTCTCTTGAACGCACACACTAATCTCACAGTATTTCCATATGACCCGAGGGTGGGTCTGTGTAATGGAACAAAGACTCCCATCCACAAAGAACAAATAATATATGTACTGTACTAAGATGTATGGATGAGCTGCCTTTCCAATTGCCTGGATCACTTGTATTGATAATGGAGCTTTGCTAAAAGGTTTTCAAAGCCACGAACATGAATTATACTGTGGATCCCACAGCATCTGAAGGAGAGACATTTTATTGCTTTTGTTTCAAGAATTATGATAAACAAGCAACGACTGAACTGAGTTATAAAAAGACAAGACAAATCAAGGGGCCAATAAGAAAACCACAGAACACTGGGTGTCACTGTGGACTTTTAGAAGAGGGGAAGCATTAAAGGGAGGTGGGGGCGAGTTGTTTGCATTCCCAGAGTTGAACAGGAAAACCGTCAGGAAGCTTCAGCTAGAAGCTCTGTCAGGAAAAATTCTAAGAAGAACACAAGAACTTAGCCAACACCTACACTTCTCCACATCCAGCACCATCTATGACTCACTTATGTTGACCCAAATAGTCAAATAATTCCAGTTTGTTTTTCTCCATCAAATACTTCTCCAATGTACAAATCTGTCTCAGAGTTTCCTTGATTTAGTCAGGGATGTTATCGCCAAATGGATTTTAAACGTGGATGAAATGGGAAGAGTTGTGTTTTTCATACAGGACAGCCACTCACAGACTCTTGTGTATAATTAAAGTCTTACTGAATGACCAAAATTTATTAGGGGTGCTTGCTAAGGTTTCTTTTAAAAACCCAAACCTTCTAAACTTCAGCACTGTTTGTGCTACAGATATAAATGATGACTTACGGTTCTTGTCTAGTACTGTAGATGATAAATTAGGAATAGCTTTATTAAAGGGACACTCCACTTTTTTGAAAATATGCTCATTCAGCTGATCTCTGGGTCTGGTGCTAGCACTTGTAGCATAGCTTAGCACAATCCATTGAATCTGATTAGACCATTAGCATCACGCTAGAAAATAACCAAAGAGTTTCGATATGTTTCCTATTTTAAACTTGACTCTTCTGTAGTTACATCGTGTACTAAGACCGACGGAAAATTAAGTTGTGATTTTCTAGGCAGATATGCTAGGAACTATACTCTCATTCTGGCGTAATAATCAGTGACTTTGCTGATTTTACATGGCGTAGTGATATTACGCACTGCCTGAAAATAATCCCCTGCTACTGAACGTAACCCAAGGGGACTATTTTCGGGCCGTGCGTAATATCACTAGGCCTGCTGCAGCCATGTAACATCAGCAAAGTCACTGATAATTATGCCAGTTTGACAGTGTAGATCCTAGCATATCTGCCTAGAAAATCACAACCTCCAATTTCCGTCGGTCTCAGCACACGATGCAACCACAGAAGAGTGAAGTTCAAACAGGAAAAACATTGAAACTCTTTGTTTATTTTTTTTAGCACGATGCTAATGGTCTAATCAGATTCAATGGATTGTGCTAAGCTATGCTATAAAAGTGCTAGTGCCAGACCCGGAGATCAGCCGAATGGACTCCAAAACGACAAGAATCAAATGTTTAACTCTGGGGGAGCTGGAAAATGAGCATATTTTCAAAAAAAGGTAGAATGTCCCTTTAACTTGGGTCAGTAAGCAACCACGATGCAACACAGTTAACTTCATTGTGAACATATTACCAATGTTATTGCAATCACCACCATTATAGCATCCCAGTGACAGATTTTGCAAAAGCAAGCACAAATATAGTTTTATATATATTCTCACATGGTCATCTGTTGTTGTTTTTTTACCCAAAACATGCAAAAGCAGCAACAGCTTCCTATTCATTTCCCAATAAACTCTTAAAACAAAACACAAGATCTTTGACCTCAAAGAAGTTTCTTTGGTCAGCTTTAGGTGACTCAAAGTAAACATCATGGTAATCTTTTTAACTCCTGCTAAATGAAAGATGGTAGACACTCTAAATGTCTAAATTTAGACATTGACATGTCTAAATCTGATTGGCTGGCGATATCATGGAGATCTTTCAGCAAAACCATGAAACTTCCTCTTGCTCCATAAAACCCAACACCTACGTGGTTACAGAGTGACTGCTGCCACCCGCCTATCTGTCTCACCTTCCATTATCGTCATTGTTGCTTTTTAAAAATCAGCTTTGTCATTTACACATTTCATATCTCAAATTGACTAAAATGACTTCAGAAACGGGGATTTGTAAATATTGCTCTGTTGTTTTATCTTACATGACTTTTTATGTAACCAGAGGTTAAATAAGTTATGTATGACCTACTTGAATATGGGACACCACCAGAGGGTGAACGCCTTAAGGGGGAACCCCTTATGGTATTAATAGCAATATTAAAACCTTCTGATAAGATTTTCCCTATCTAGGAGTAGTATGTGTGGGTTATCTTATCTGTCACGTGTGCAGCCCGGACATTCACGTAACCCTGCTGCGCGCATCAAAAGGTTTTTACGGAGGCAGATGAAGGTGCGTGGTCACGCAATTGACCTCTTCACCTTTTGAATCGCGGTCAGGCGCGATTTCACTCACACCGTAGCCTTCCGTGCCTGAGCCCAAGTGAACCGCGCTCCAGCCCACCTCTGCAACCCGGCCGGGCACGATTAACCAATCCGCGTCTGGGCCCGGTTCAGAGCGATCACACTAGTCAAACGAACCAGGCTTTGGGGTTAAAATGCGCCCAAGCACGGTTTGGTTTGGATAGTGTGAGTGCACCCTAAAGAGTGCTGGGGCGCCGCCCCCCAAAGTTGGCCAGAGAAGAAAGCTACTTTAAAGTAACACTAAAGAGTTTTTTACCTTAAAATAACATTTCCAAAAAAGTTTTGAGTCGTTCATCCACTCGAAACAGGATGAACGGCACTTTCACATTCGCTTTGCAGCTCTCTATCGGCCAAAACGCACTAAAGAAGTTTCCAACCATCGGGTCGTGGTCCTGTAGTTTGAGTGAAAACTACAAAAACTTGCTTTACGGCAGACCTACAATCCAATCAGAGCCAGCTTTGCTGCAGTAGGCTAAATTATTTATGACAGTGGTAATGGACAAATCCGCTTCCAACCTGTAGGGGAGCAAAGAGCAAAAACTCTTTAGTGTTGCTTTAACATGTAACAAAAAAGTTAAATAATGCAAATTAGTACAAAATAAAATAGTTTAGTTATACTGTTCCACTGTCATGTTATCATTTATTTTAAAAAATCAAAACTAAGTTCGTTGTGTGTGTGTGTCATGTTTGTGTGTCTGGGGCGCATCCCAAATGAGTGTCTATGTGGGTCAGTAAAAAGGGTAAAAACATGTGACCTGAGGCTGAGCTCTAATTGGCTGGTTTCGGATCCACTCTGGGGCGCAGGACTGTGCGCCCCAAACCCTCTCACTTATGTTTAGTTTTTTGTCTTTGACCTCAGGTGATTGGATCGTTTTCAGAGTCTCATAACTGCGTTGCAGATTGCCATGTAACTTCTAGATACAGTACTGATCATCAGTGAAAGCAAGTGAAATATCTTGAAATAAAGGAAAATATGATGCTATGCTTACAAAATCACCCTGTACAAGGCGTTCAGTTGAAGAATAAATAAAGGATTAAGGAGCTTGGACCACATTGAGCAGCAGGAAGTGATCGTGGTCGAGTTTACATGCTTTTCCAGGACTTATGGCAAACGAAGTTGGCTAACATTAGCTGGATGCTATGTAAGTCAAATGTCTTTTATTATTACCCTGTTTGCTGTTTATAAGTCTGTGTGATATACTAGGTGAAATGTTGTGCCGCATTTAATCTGCCTTTGCGTAGACATGATGCTCAGATAATTCCGTAACTTTTGTGGCTTGGTCAACTTTGTTGCAACATACCTTGCCTACAGATAATAAAAGGACTGTATTTCTGCCTTTAACTTGGATTTCACAGACAGGGTCACAAAAAAATCAAAAAGTGGTCAAAGATTTTCCATGTGAGTTTTTGTGTTAGTAGTTTGTTGACGTATTTGTTTCAGTCATAGTGTAGTAAGAGAAAGAGCTAGAGAACATTGAGATTAGAGGCAGTTGGCGCTGGTCACGTATGCACTACTCAATCTGGAATTTACACTGGGAAACATGCGGGAAAGCTGGACGGTATCTCCAAGTTCCATCCTTTTTAGATCTCTTCCTCTTGGATTGGCCTCTTGGAAACCTCTGATGAATCAACATCCCCGGTCTTCCCTGATAAACCCGCTCAACCTCAGACCAGTGTAATAGAGTAGACCTGCAGGGACAAGCTGTTCAAACACACACACATCCCTACAATTCCCAGTTTTGTATTCTCAGTATGATACATTTATAGGAATCAGCAGTTTGCATTTTGACATCTGGCTTCCGATGCTGCGCCCTGAAATATGATAATGTTGTTTGAGCTGAATTTAAACAGAACTTGACTTATCAGTGTTAGTTATGGTAAATAACCTCCCTGCCTTCCTGCAACAACCTGCTTTCCTTCCTCCCATTTCTTTTGGGACGCTAAAAAAAACTTCACTAGAAATTGTGAAATATATTTCTCATCCATGCAGACACATGCACATATTTTCCGCATAACAGGCATTATGTAACTTAGAAAAATGCTTCTCATATGCTATCATGGAAATTAACTTCATTATTACACTCTCGATCAATAAAACCGTTTAACCAGGTGCACGCTGACTTACCAGCACTAAACAAACATGAGATTCTGGGCAGATGGTCTCCACTGGAAAACTGACGTCCGTGATGATAACCCATATCTTCTGTCGGTCAGTTAGCAATCATAAAACCGTTGAACATGAGGAACTAACTCTGTGGTTGTTATGCAGGATGGAGTGTAATTTAGATTAGCCATCTATATAAATACCTAACCATGGTTTTCATATCCTGACTCGAGTGTTTACAGACACCGTCTTAACAGCTCTATTACTTCATGGTCGCAGGCCTTAATATAAATGTAAGCGTTTCTTCCTATTCAGTTAACAGGTGAAAGTTTGCTCCTAACCCAAACACACTTCACCGGGTCGTGGTGGACTCTGTTAAAATGCAGCTGTCTATTGTGCTACACTTTTTAATCTCAGCTATCAGCAGGAGCAACATATATTCATGCTTCAGAGAGAGATATATCACACCTGTCAGTTACAACTAGGGATGCACAGATATGGAAATTTTGAACCGATAACTCTTTATATTTGGGGGCCGATAACCGATATATATAGGCCGATAAATATTTATATTATTTTCACAATGATAAACTCCCAGACCGCGGACATCTTGTCTTTGCGCTAGACTAGCATACTCTTCTTAAAGGAATATTCCATTTTCTTAAAAGAAAAATCCAGATAATTTACTTACCACCATGTCATCCAAAATGTTGATGTCTTTCTTTGTTCAGTCGAGAAGAAATTATGTTTTTTGAGGAAAACATTGCAGGATTTTTGTCATTTTAATGGACTTTAATAGACACCAACAATTAATACTTAACTCAACACTTAACCGTTTTTTTTAACGGAGTTTCAAAGGACTATAAACAATCCCAAACGAGGCATAAGGGTCTTATCTAGCAAAACGATTGTCATTTTTTACAATAAAAATAATAAATATACACTTTTAAAGCACAACTTTTCGTTTAGGTCCGGTCCAGCGCGACCTAACGTAAATGCGTAGTGACGTAGGGAGGTCACGTGTTACATATATAAAACGCAGATTTGCGGACCATTGTAAACAATAAAGTGACACAATGACATTAATTAGTATCAGTTGACATACAACAACGTAGGAACGGTCCTCTTTCACCAGACTTGTAAACACTGGGGCGGAGTTTCGCGTTCGTCCTCTGTGACCTCTTGGCGTGATGATGTATTGCGTCGGGTCACGCTAGCGCATGACCACTGGATCTAGACGAGAAGTTGTGCTTTAAAAGTGTATATTTGTTATTTTTATTGTCAAAAATGACAATCGTTTTGCTAGATAAGACCCTTATGCCTCGTTTGGGATTGTTTATAGTCCTTTGAAACTCCGTTAAAAAAACTGTTTAGTGTTGAGTTAAGTATTAATTGTTGGTGTCTATTAAAGTCCATTAAAATGAGAAAAATCCTGCAATGTTTTTCTCAAAAAACATAATTTCTTCTCAACTGAACAAAGAAAGACATCAACATTTTGGATGACATTGTGGTGAGTAAATTATCTGGATTTTTCTTTTAAGAAAATGGAATATTCCTTTAAGCCCGCAACACATGTCATCTTCGTGCTATGTCACAAAAAGCACCAATCAAAACTCCACATGGCCAGCAATGAGCAAGTGAAGTGGTTCAACAAACCAAAATAATCCATCATTTATCGGCTTTCATTTATGAGCCTAATTTTACCATCAGACCGATAACCGATAATATTAAAAATAAGCCGTTATCGGCCGATAACGATATGTCGGCCGATATATCGTGCATCCCTAGTTACAACTAAACTGAGATACAGAAATAAAAATATATTAACAAGTTATTACGAGTCCTTGTTACTGCACTTGTTATTGCATTCCTCTACCAATATTTGGCTCAGTATTCATTGCAAAAGTCCTATTGACACTTCCTCCAAAAAAAAGAGAGAAAGAAAGAGAGATGTGGGGCTTGATTTTCAATAACCGACACATCACACCTGTTACAGCCTCAGGGCCTTGTAATGCATGTGTGCATACGTGGGTGCACGAACCGCGATATAGTGCAGCTGCCGATACCTTTGTTTGAACAGCAAGTGTATGCGGATCAATCATTTGACAACATTTATCACCAACAATTCCAGTATTACACCAAGAAAACACATCATTAGCCATTAAACCCTACAAACAGAAATCAGTCGATTCTCAATGGGCGTAAAAAGCGAAGGGTTTTGAATATGTCCACTTGATACAAAGCCATTATTTGCTCACCTGCTGTGACAAACAAAGTCATATTAAACCCTGTGGACAGGGAAATATTGTCTTGACACGGCTATAAACTTAAAGTGTGTGTGTGTCTGTGTGTGTGTGCATGGATGGAAAGAGTGCTGCTGTAATATTTGGATGGTTGGTTAGGAAAGTGTTGGGTTATAAATTTGGCACAGCCCCTCACAGGGTAACGGGACTCATGCATTATTTACACTTATTCTTTCAATCTGATAATGGTTTGGCTTACAGTACACGTCTAGGGAACTTCTCTGGAGGAAAATAACCTTTTCCTTTTGGTTGAATTTATCTTGAGACGCCGTGCAAATAATCTCCAGTGAATCCCCTTTCACACAGGGCTAAGAGATAAAGTTTTTTCTTTGGAAAGAACCCTCGAATTAGCTTTTTTTTTAACTGGCAACATAGCATTGTGATGCGTTTCCTGTGCAATATCTTTGCCACATCCTGTCTATGCATGTGACTTGTATACACACACACACACATGCACGCACTGTACGCATGCACACTTTTAGCAACACATTTAATAAAAAGTAAGCGTATAGGTTGCAACAATACATTTTCGTTGAGTCTTTGGCTTTCTGATCTCTGTCCTAAAAATAACTACTGTACTAAAAACCACTACTTGCACCCTGTGACATATATATATATATATATTTTAAAGGGATAGTTCACTTTAAAATGAAAATTCTGTCATCATTTAGTCATCCTCATGTTGTTTTAAACCTGTACGAATTTCTTTTGATGAACACAAAATAAGATATTTTGAGAAATGATGGTAAACAAACTTCAGTAAGTGACCATTGACTCCATAGTAGGAAAAAAATATTTTGGAAGTATTGTGATAAATGACTAAGAAAATATTTTGATAAATTATGGTAAGCACACAGTTGACGGTACCCATTAAATTCCATCATATTTTTTATTCCTACTATGGAAGTCAATGGTCCCCTACTTCCTATGTGTTTACTTTCATTTCTCAAAATATCTTCTTTTGTGTTCATCAGAAAAAAGAAATTCATACAGGTTTAAAACAACATGAGGATGAGAAAATGATGACAGAATTTTCATTTTAAAGTGAACTATCCCTTTAAATTTTTCGCCAGTTAACTAAATGGATTTTAGATAGATATTGTTTATTTGAAAAACATCATGTCTAGTAACATAGTCTGTACTAACATATTTGCTACAAATTTTCACAAATCCTTAATTATCATATAAACTGTGTATAATAAACGGTTAATGCGAACAAATTGAAGTGCCCTACAGCTTCAGGACAGTTAGTTTCAGTTAAAACCACTGCGACACCCACGCCTCATTCATTTCCTGTTTTATAATTAATATTAAACGCATCTCACACAATCTCTGTTCGCAGGTCAGTTTTGCAAATTAACAATGACTCACGAGTGCACAAACGATAACGTTACGTTTCAAAGCTGTATGCAAAGCATGACACAAGAACTTGTCAACAATTTACTGTTGATTTCATCTAGTCACGGGAAAAGTGATGCAATTTTCCAAATAAAGTCATAATACATTATTTTTGTTGCTATTTGTGTTTCTCTGATGATACAGTGTCATACAACGAGTGACATCGTTGTCGGAGATTATGAAGTAATGGCACATATTTAATTCAAACTCTCAGATGTGTATAAAAGCCGCCAAGTACTGTACCATATTGCATAACAGTAATGGCAAAACCTGGCTCATACATGATGATTTTGGGATAGACTGGTGACTGTTCCATGATTTTTTGCAAGCACTTGCAAAGGGGGAGGGTGGGTCATGTGTTAACAGTTCTGTCAAAAGCGCTGAATTCATTTCTTTTTTGGTGAAGTCCAAACACAAAAGTTTCATATCTTTAGTTCATAGCATTGGCTTCTTCCTCTTAAACAAGTTATTGTATAACAAGTCCTAATGAAGACCATGCGCACAGACACAGTCTGGTGTGTTGTGATGGTTGGACGCATGCTGTTGCTCATGTTTTGAGTTTTGCATGTCAGTTATAACGCATAAAAGCTGTCGTGCGTGTTTAATGTTTGCGCTGACTTATGCCTAATAGCTCATGACTCTGCTTGTTGGTTGCCAATTTTTGCAACCACACATTTGCTATGTTTTCTGTATAAAGTGCAAGTGGTGTACAAACTTTTGCATGTAAATGATGCACTTCGCATGTTTAATAGTAAAATGTGCAACCATGTCTGTCTGTGAAATCCAAGTCTCAATGTAATTATAAAGCATGAAAGTTAGATTTCTAATCTTTAATGGCTAAAGATTATATTTTCACAAATATGTTCTTTACATGATGCAAAATGATTTTCTGGAGAAAACCAAATATGTGTAGTTTCACAGGCAGTGACCAAACAGTAGCACCCATTCTCTACTTTTCTCCCCCCTCCCTCCTACAGTGCTAATTGTCAAAGCCCATTGTCAATCTATTGCTCTACCCGACCATTAAAAGGCCCATTCATAGCTTTGCTGTGGGTCGTCTTGTTTTCTCACTAATTATGCATTCAAACTTTTTACAATTTGGCTTGAAACGACTTTTAGCCTCCAAAACCTAATTACGCGTTCCACACGCCCATCCCCATCACGGAATGCAAAACAATAGCTAATGGAGGTACGTGGAGCCACGAAGCACGGACACCAGTTGGCATCCAGAGAAGCTTTGACGTAACGGGCACCAGCCGGGAAGACGGACAAAAGGGAAACGACAGAAAGAGAACGCTAGAAAAGACAAGGGGGAGTAATCGGTGACCTGGAAGGTCAGGCTCAACATTGAGGTGATGATGCTGTTTGTTTCTTGTCAAAGCACCACGGGGGAACTTGTTTGTGGACGCAGGCAAAGGGCAAAGGTTTAGCTCTGACCTAAAGGAAGAGAATCGAGGGTTGGGGTTTGGAATCTTGGGTCAGGCTTTAGATGCACATTCCGAACAGAGATCTGGGCATTCCCTTACAAAGAATTCATTTGACATCATTGAAGGGCTTTCAGTGTGTTTGTGTGTGTATTGTGGTAACATTCCACTAAGTATCTGTCCCTTAGGAAGATGTTTTTGAAAGAGGTTATGAAAGCACATCAGGGTGTAACCTCTTGTATCGAAAGTGCAAAGAAAAATATTTTGAGGAGAAATCAAAGGAGAACTTTTTGTGCTCACATAGGACAGGGTTCCCACACCGTTCCCAGGACCTTTCAAGGACTTTCCAATACCCTCAAATTCAAGGACTAGATTTGAGGAACACACGTTTCGGGTGGGGGCAAGGTTGCATCGTGTTGCCTTTTGGGATATATTGTTGCAGTTCCCTTTCGAGGGAGCTCGCGCTGCGTCACTGGGGTGGCACTTTGTGGACGCCTCCAGGGGTGGGTGCGTCTGAATGTATATATTAAATTTAACCAATGGTGAGGCTTAACGACAAAGACAGGGTGACGCAGGAGCAAGAAAGTATATTGCTATCCGAAATATTGCCAAAGACGGCGTTACAGGGATGCAGGAAGTATCGCAAGGGTGACGCAGCGTCTCGTTCCCTTCTCAGGGAATAACAGTTACATACGTAACCCGAGACGATTTTATGCGTCAAACACAACTATGCAAAAAAAAAGCATTTTGGTTTGAATCAACATTCGCATACAGAACATATAAGCATTTAAAGCAAACAGTTCAGCATGTGTGCTTAAAAAGTCTTCACAAACTTTCAAGGATTTCAAGGACCTGTGGGAACCCTGATAGGAGTGCGAAGTGGGAAAATAATAACCTAAACAGCAGCGATATTGAACATTGAACAACCGTTTTATTATTTTCAGTCTATATTTTCAAAAATAGAAAAATTCACAAGCCAAATAAAAGGGTCTTCTTAAATATCCTTCAAAGACCTATGCATTTACTAATTTAACAAATATAAATGATCAAATAAAAAAAATCCTTCATTTTTTTACAACAAAACCTTCAGAAAAAAACAAAAACAAATTAAATAAATAACTTAAACATGACAAAACATATTTACAAAAATTGACGTAAGAAAGGTGCCTAATAAGCACTAGGAAATGAAGTTGTTAGTTAACAACAGAGTCATTAAGACATTTTAACCGTCCCCGTTTTTTTTTGTTGTACGAAACAGTTTGTTGGCCTTGTTATCTTGTTATTTGTTACAAACAACATTCCAGCAACAAACATTAATACACGACGACTCTACTTTCAGCATTTCAGACAAACCTGAATATTTCCAAAGTGTGTCATTGAATATCCAATCCAATTTTTTTGTCAATGTTTTGTATTCAGATCTCTAAAGCAAGGACTTGGAAACCTTTGGCATGCCTATCTTAAACAGTATTTCTCTGAACTAACAAGAAAATTTCAAGGCAAGAGGACTTGAAATACTGAAAATATTTTTTTTTAAACTGAGGCATTTTGTAATTCTAATGAAACAATACTGCAAATATTACAGAGATTTCAAGATGAACAGGAATAATAAAACTCAAACTGATGTCTTTGGTATATCTTGGCCTTCAACTTTGGTCTTCAGTTCTTGTTTTCGGACGCATTCGCCTGTTAAATGTTTATTCTTTGGTCGAGTCTCTAAGTTTTGTTTCTCAAAGCGTGCTCTCCTCCTCTTCCATGGGTCGATTTACACCGGGAATGTACTTTAATAATCTCCGTCTGAAGCTTTTCTGTTTGGGTTTGCGCTGGAGTGTGTTGTACCCTCCGCATTGCTGTTTTTCCCCATTAGGCACAGAGGATGACCCCGGTCCTTTTATGTAGCTCCGAGTGCTGGCGCTGCGGGTCAGGGACGTTTTGGCGGATGCGAAGAACTCGCTGGCGGGCCGGAGGAGGCGTTGACGACCCTGACCCTTGTCTCGGTTCGAATCGAGCTCGTCGTTACTGGAGCGGTCCCCTTGGAAGACCTGGTAGAGCGAGTCGTCCTCCGCCGTGGCGGCACTGAGGTGGCTGATACTGCTGCTCGTGCTGTCGGTCCCGCACATTGCTCGCATGGTCGCCGGGCTCGGGGTTCCCAGACTGCCGTAGATTCCGGCTGACTCCAGAGACTCGTATATTGCGACGTCGCTCATGACGATGCCTGAGGATACAAAGCTTAATTAAACTTTTGGAAGCCTTTAAAGATGAATTACTTCTTTTAAAGTCTTTATGAGATCCTGCAGGCTATTAAAGTATATACAAGTTTGATCTTTAATGACTGTATCTGCTCGTTTCCTCCTTTATCTATAAGGCTCTCTAAATGTACTCTCGTTTGGATATTTAGAGAGTACATTTAGAATTAACCGTTTCACTTTACATACAGGAAGTGCTTGGTGCGACAAAGATAAAGGGCAGAAGTGCTGAAATGTCAGACCATCAACTGTTCAGCTTTCACACATGAACTCACTTAATATCTCTGTTAACCACGAGCCAAGTACTCGCACGCATGGCATACAAATGAATGAGAATCTCACCGTGTACGAGTCTCTGTTCCTGCACCATTAGTGATCTGTACTCATCCCATTTTTCATGTAGGGTTTGCTGGAAGAAAAGAGACAGAGTCATTTGACGTGTCATTCGGCTGCTGTGCTCACAATACTTTTTCCATTACCATAGAGAACAGGGAAGTGTGTGGTATGAGGGGTCAGACGTGATTTCACTTCTCTAAGACTACTTCTCATATCAACAAACCATCTCATTTCAACGCGGTGCAAACACCTAGAGATTGCAAAGACTGCAGCGTTGCATTGAGTTGCAGGAGGAAACCTCAAAATTAGTAACGGCAAATATGTCTGCGTCTTTAATGTCATGAAGAAATTTGTTAAGAAGCACAGTAAGGTGGTCCCTATAATGGGTCAATTTTTTTTTTTTTTTATGTTCTCTTACCCCCTAAATGTGTTAGGATATTTATAAAAACACATTGTTCCTACAATATCTAGAGGTTGCTCAAAGCCTTTGAATATTTCCGAAATTACATATTTTTGCAAAAACTGTACCATTTAAAAATGCACAAGACACATAAAACTTGCTTTTTCGAGGGTAACTTTGTTCCAGTTATTTCTCTTTTGATCCGATTAACCATATAGCGGACTTGCTTCGTGTTGCTTCAACCATTGTCTCAGTGTATATTGTCTATTGTGCTTCATTCACATTGAAGCTTTCTTGCTTTGAAAGACATATCACAACTAAAACAAGAGTTTTAATTGCATGGAGCATGGTCAAATAAGTCCATTGCCGCCATACGTATATATTACTAAACAATTATACATGCTAGCAAAAAGTATCAAATAATACACAAATGTTTTGAACTTCAAAGGTCTTGAGCAACCTTTCAATATTAAATAATATTGAAAAAATTGTTCCCAATTTTTTTATTCAAACATATTGGTGGGATGAGAGCATGAACTTTGAAAAGTTGAAAAATAAGGACCACCCTAAAGCACAGTAATAATATATATAAAACCTTTTATATTTAAAGTATTTTAAAGGTGGAGTCCATGATGTTTGAAAGCCAATGTTGATATTTGAAATCACCCAAACAAACACGCCCCTACCCCAATAGAATCTGGATCTTCTGTTGATAGACCCGCCCCACACATACGCAATCCGGCATTTGATTTGATTGGCTATAAGTGTGTTTTGGTAGTCGGCCCGTTTCCTTTTCCAAACCGTTTTTCAAACATCGTGGACTTCGCCTTTAAAGGAGTCATATTATAAAAATCCGACTTGCTATAAGTAGATCCCCAGTGCTTGTATCAACCCAGCAACTTTGAAAAAAACTCAGCAACTCAGCAAAATTGGCACCCCTTGTGATGTCAGAAAGAGGTTAATAGTGCAGATTAAGGGCTGGTATATCCAACCACGGCACTGCCATTTAGTGCAGAGATCAACTCATTTGCATTTTAAAGGACACACCCAAACAGCACAAGTGTAAATATTAACCCTTATGTGTTGTTGAGGCCATTTTTGTTATTTTTTAGTCTTAATTTGGCCACAACTTTCTCTGTGTTTCAGAAAATGGAATAATTTTTGGTGACAAATCTTATATTTACACATATTTTAAGAAAATGCTTTGAAATTTTTAAAAAACTTAACAATATACCGCGGGCAAATTTACTACCCTTACGTGTTAAACTGCTGTAAAAATGTATCAGATTAATTTTTTTTTTCATAAATCTGTTAATCAACGTCAGTACTGATTAAAACTACCAAATGTTTTCAAAAATTCAATGATTTAAACTCTTTCATTGCCAAGTTTATAAGTGGTGTCACTGATTTGGGAAAAAAACACAAAATGGCAGATTTTCAATATAAAAAGTGATTGTGGACTGGATTTTCTTTGACCTTTTTCACAGTCTTGTGCATGCCAAAGATTAGTAAAAACATTGGCTTTGATGCATTTTCAGTTTTTGTGCAGCATCAGATTTTATTTTATTTTCTCCCTCATTTACTGTTTGTGGCCATTTTTGCCCCATTGCCTTCCATTATAACAACTTTTTTGATTGCAGAGCCTTATTATCACTTTATAACACCTTATTATCATGCATTTTTAATTCTCTGTGGTTTTACCTTTTGCAAAGAGGTAAAATTTGTAATTTTTACTGTCGATCACCATGTGCCACCATTAACCCTTTAGTAGGCCTGTGCAAAACAGAGATTTTTTTACCATTTCTACAGCCGTTTAATTTAGTGGCCATTTCGGCCGCTAACAACACGAAAGGGTAGTGAATTGGAACAAGGCACAAGGGTTAACATGTTATAATAAATTCTCGATTGTATTTTGACCTAAAATTTTACATACGTACTCTGGGGACACCAAAAAAAGTCTGTGAAATATACTCTTTAACATTCATTTTTGGGTGGGAAATGATGCTAGATCTTTTCTCATGACCAACTCCCCAACTCAAGTTATATGTACTTAAGGTCAGTAGATGTAAACCACTGCAAAATAACCAGATGAATTTGATTTCATCAACTAGTCTTATTTCGTAAGCATTTAACAAGAAACTGTACAACTACCTCTTTTTTGTACACTGCTATTATATCATTTCATCATTTAAAAAAAAAAAATTTTTTGCCGGTAGTTGTGTCGTCTTTTCTTAAACGCCATTTATATTTTAAAAAAAATGTCATACATCAAGTGCGGTCAATGTATGTAGCCTAGATCAGTGCTTCCCAATTTTTAGATGTCTCCATTTAAAACACCGGATTCAACTAATCAGCCTCCTTCCAAAATGGTAAACATGCTAACAAGCTGATAAGTTAAATCAAGTGTGTTAAATAAGGAGACATCTAAAACTTTCTGTTAGGGGGTCCTCAAGGACCAGGATTGGGAAACACTGGCCTAGACGACATCTTTTGACACATACAAGCTCAAGACACAAGCTGTTGCAATCATCGCAAACCCAACTTCTCATTTTTCTGCCGCTCAACTCCAAATGTGCAGAGGAATGTAAAAAAGCGTTTCAGTGTTTTTGTGAATGCACCGTCAGCTGTACTGTGGTATGCGAGGGATTAAAACCGGACTGTCTGTGGAACAGGTGGGGTGAGAGAGCAAACAGGTGTGGCAAGAGCTGAAGCCCAGTGCCAGACTGAGACAGCTGAGATCAAACTGGGTTTGCATTACGTATCCATGTATGAGAAGAGTACATGTGTGCTGTTTTGTGTCCTTCTTACCTTTAAATACTGCAGTCTGGCCTCCAATTCTGCTTTTCTTATAGCGTCGCTATAAACTGTTTCCAACCTAAACACAGGAACAAAAAGTTACTTCCCTTTAAAACTCGACTATTACTGTGACAAATCCACAACGAAAAGCTCTTTAAACATCTGAATATGAGATTAGTAACACAAAACTTCCCTTCCCCTCAATGTATACGATTTCAAGACTCCAGTGATATGGATATGAAGTGGGAAGCTCATTTTATGGCTCCTGTAAACTTTCATTTACAATGTATCCGCATGCTTTAAAAGTGGAAATAATTGTGTTAAGTAGCGTGGAAAGTAAGGGCATGAGTTGATCTTCATTCATGTGGTTTACATCATCGGTCTCCACACTTTATAAACGCCGCTTCGTTTCTCAAGTCTTTCATCTTTTATTAAACGTGTGGTTCCCATCGCGTAATAACCAAACTAATTCTTGAAGCTAATCTGAAACAACCACACGTACATTTGGAACGGTTCAGTCGATTCTTTATTTTCCATCAAGTGTGAGCTCATTTTGTGTAGTTCATCACATCAAAAAGGTTACAAAAATACATCATCTACCTACCTAATGTTGTTGCCCGATGCTTTAATAAGTTGAACGATATCTTTGTGACGAATCCCTTCCACCGAGCTGTCGTTCACGCTGGCAATGGTGTCTCCTACAAAAAACAAATCTCACATTAGACAGCATGTTTTTTTGTGCATTATAGTGTGTGTGTGTGTATGATGTGTGTGGCCTCATGGCCAGCTGGTAAACACATTTTACAGCACTAAACTGAAAATAGCACTTTATTTTCTTCTTGCACTCTGTTTATTTGTGGTTTATTGGTATGTTTAAAAAAAAAGAGCACAGACAGCACACAATAATATAATAATTTCTTTTCTTCTCCGAGTTTTGTTTTTTTGTATCTAGGAATGATGAGGTCATGTGCATTCGAGAGGACAATGGTGCAAGGCATGCAGGGTATGCAGGAAGTGAAACCAGTAGGCACACACAGCAAGTTTATGTTGTTTCTAATCTGGCATCATTTTGTTTTTATCGCAATTGTTATAGATAGGTCTCGCTAAAGATCAACTGATACCAGGACAGAGCAATTGGACACCTTAGCAGTTTTTGTTTATGTTGGAGACGGCAGAAAAGAATGCAGATTCTGCAGATTCAATTTCGGCCAATGGTAACGTTTCGGAAAAACCTGAATATGAAATCTTGTTGGCACACCGGGGTCAAGGGTTCGATTAATAGGGAATGAATGATTAAAACCCAGCTTTTTTACATAAAATCATTCCTATATGGGTGATTCTCACGAAATTAGACTTATGAGGTGTCGTGAAACATTTAGATAAAAATGTAAATGCAAAGTAAGAGTATCAAAATAAGAAGCATCAGTTATAAACATCTCTTCATGTAGTATTTTGCATGATTTCAAATGACATCATACAAACCAATTTGTTGTTTTTCCACATTTAAGGGGAAATTTTTCATTACCGCAACGTGTCCATGACTGGATTTTTGACATGGAAATATTTATAATTAAAAAAATATAAAAAATAAAAAGCTTCTGTGCATGTTATACTATAAACATTTACAGTAAAGAAACATGTGGTATCATTGGTAAATATAGAGACAATAATAAGGACTATAAATGTGTCCAAGAAAATTTTTCTCATCCTCCGCAACAATTTTCAATCATTGTTTAAGCCCTTAAGGAACTAACATTTTAAAAAAATGTTGGAAGGGACATAATTGACTGTGACACTCGAGATGGCTACAAGGTAAGCAGTTCTTATTTTTTCTCTCCAGAGAAAAGTTGAAATTTTGTTTGTCATAGTACCTAGACAACGTTTTAGTTCTCATTACCGAAACATGAGTTTTTAAATGCATATATGTAATGTAATATGTTGCGGTAATGATAATTTTGATAATGATAATCTAAAAATGTAAATAATTCTGTAGGAAATATTTTTTAAATCCTTAAATCCTATATGTGCAAAAAATGGGCTTCATTGGGTTTTAAAAAAATCTGATGCTGGACACCTTTTAAGTCTGGATTTTGTGAGAATCACCCATGTAAGTAAAGTGAAAAATATAACATTGATAATCTGACTGAGCAAGCGCCAAAGATCGAAATATATTGTTGAAATAAAAATTGTTTTGCTCCTAATCTACTGAAATGATATACCCCGCCGATGAGTCAATGATAGTTTACGTTAAACTATAAAACCAGTGGGTCGCATTCACTAATAACTGCATCCATTTTTCATATTTATATGCACATTGATGAAAATTTTTGCCTAGTTTACAAAACGTGCGTTAATTTTTTTCTTATATTTGTTCTTACACTGCAAAAATTGACTTTCTTACCTAGTATTTTTGTCTTGTTTTCAGTAAAAATGTCTAAAAATTCTTAAATTAAGATGCATTTTCTTGAAGAGGAAAATAAGTCTAGTAAATTAGTGTTTAAAACAAGCAAAAAAATCTGCCAATGGAATAAGAAAAATGTTCTTGAATTAAGTGTTTATGAAAAATGTAAACTTATTTCAAGAACATTTTTCTTATTCCATTGGCAGATTTTTTTTTTACATTGAAACAGGATGTGACCAGGTCTTAGGAGGTTAAAGACATAAAAATGTACTCTTCGACTTTTGCCCTAGTCTTTGCCAAGTACATAATCATAAAAACCCTCACATGAATAAACTAGGCCGGTGTAAAATATGCAACCCACAGAAAGCCACACACTGTATCCGGGTTTACAGTCTGAAACAATACATTTTTGTTTACAGTGTATGTGGGCTGCAAAACAGGTAGGCACACTGTGATGTCTGCACTTCCTTAAACAGTAAACTGTCACTCAACCGTCCTGCTTGTTGACTGGACTGACAAGATCTCGAAGAGAGAAAGCATTACAAAGCAGTCTTTCAACTACCTACTGAAATATTATACCCCGCCGATGAATTTTACATCGAAACAGGATGTGAATAAGAAAAATCGATCCTTTGGTTTGGAACGCACTTCTTGCTTTGAGCCCAAGACTACTTTGAATTTTATAGTCTTGGTGTCAAATACCAGTTTAGTTTATAACCCAGTGTAAAGGGTTAATATGAACATACTTACCAATTTTAAGGCCTGCACGTTGGGCCGGGCTGTCTTCGTGGACTTTGCAAACAAAGGTGCACATCTCGACGGAGTTCTCGTTCTGGTGATGCAGCCCGTACGTCTGTAGGCCAAACCAAAACAGATGGTAAACAAAGCCGTCTCTTTGCCGAGAGTAAAAAGTTATTTATAGACACGCAACTGGATTATAGTAAAGTAAACAAAATGAGTCATACAACGACAACAAAGGCGTGCCATTTTTGTGTGTCATATAAAGAAAGAGCTGTTCAGAGCACATCAAGGTATGATGGTGTTTTTACTGGGACTATCGCTGGATTAAAACTATAATGAACTCGGTGACTTGAATGTTGACCCGCTTGGGTTCACAAAGACTGACTGACAGACTCAATAGCTTGAAGACGGCGAAACGTGACCAAAGCACCTGGAGCCATACAAACATCCTTGATCAACAAGACACACCGAAACTCGCCTATTTGTAACTCTTACATTTGTTGTCATTTCAATGTTTGAACTGCACATTGAGATTTAATGACACATGGGTCAATTCAGACGTATGGCAGAGGCAAACAAAATATTTTGCTAACCAGCACTTTACGTTTTAATAACAATTCTTAGGACCACTTCCGAGAGTCAATGATAGTTTACGTTAAACTATAAAACCAGTGGGTCTCATTCACTAATAACTGCATCCGTTTTTCGTACACTGACGAAACTTTCCGCCTAATTCGCAAAACGTGCGTTAATTTTTTTCTCATATATTTGTTCTTACACTGCAAAAATTTTCTTTTTTACATAGTATTTTTGTCTGGTGTTCAGTAAAAATATTTAAAAATTCTTAAATTAAGATGCATTTTCTTGAAGAGCAAAATGACCCAGGAAAACAAGTGTAGTAAATTAGTGCTTAAAACAAGCAAAAAAAAATCTGCCAATGGAATAAGAAAAATGTTCTTCAATTAAGTGTTTATGAAAAATGTAAACTTATTTCAAGAAAATTTTTCTTATTCCATTGACAGATTTTTGTTTTATTGTTTTAAGCACAAATTCGCTTAAATTGTATATTTTGGTCTAAAAACTAGACTTATTTTTCTAGGTCATTTTGCTCAACAAGAAAATGCATCTTAAATTAAGAATTTTTACTGAAAACAAGACAAAAATACTAAGAAAGACATTTTCAAGAAAAAAGTATTAGTATTTTTGTCTTGTTTTCAGTAACAGTATCTAAAAATTCTTAAATTAAGATGCTATTTCTTGATAAGCAAAACGCCCAAAGGAAATAAGTCTAGTTTTTAGACCAAAATATCAAATTTAAGTGATTTTGTGCATAAAACAAGCAAAAAAATCTGCCAAAAGGAGTAAGCAAATTTTTCTTGAATTTAGTGTTTCAGAAAAATATTTTTTTGCTTTTCCTATTGGCAGATTTTTTTTTGCTTGTTTTATGCACAAAATCACTTAAATTTGATATTTTCGTTTTAAAAACTAGACTTATTTTCTTAGGTAATTTTGCTCATCAAGAAAATACATATTAATTTAAGAATTTTTAAATATTTTTACTGAAAACAAGAAAAATTACGAAGAATTTTTTTCTTGAAAATCATTTTTTGCAGTGTAATTGCATCCGTTTTTCGTTTTTATATGCAAACTGAAGAAACTTTCCGCCCAATTTACAAAACGTGCGTTAAATTGTTCTTATACTGCAAAAAATGACTTTCTTACCTAGTATTTGTGTCTTGTTTTCAGTAAAAATATCTAAAAATTCTTATATTAAGATGTATTTTCTTGAAGAGCAAAATGACCTACTGTAGGAAAATAAGTCAAGTTTTTAGACAAAAAATATAAAATGTAACTTAATTAGTGCATAAAACAAGCAAAAAAAATCTGCCAATAAAATAAGAAAAATGTTCTTGAAATAAGTTTACTATTTTCATAAACACTTAATTCAAGACAATTTTTCTTATTCCATTGGCAGATTTTTTTTGCTTGTTTTAAGCACAAATTCACTTAAATTGTATATTTTTTGTCTAAAAACGTATTTTCTGCTCATCAAGAAAATGCATCTTAATTTAAGAATTTTTAGATATTTTACTATAAACAAGACAAAAATACTAAGTAAGAAAGTCATTTATTGCAGTGTACATTAGTAAATTTGGAGTGTTCTGTTCCAAATTTGCATAAAACACGCCCAAACCAGCACCGTGGCAGAACTTGTCCACGGAAATTTTTAGAACACTTTGTAATCGAAGCAAAAGAGCTAGAAAAGAAATCCATGATCATAATTATTATTGGTAAAGTTTTACTAAAGTTTTTGTTCGTGAAAACGTCCATACATTTCACACACAAATGCGTGCGTACGCATGCTTAGTAAATGAGACCCACTGTTTCCAACCAAAGAAGAAAATCATATTACAGTAGATCCAAACAAGATATAACAAGTTTTATCAAATAAAGTTTTTTAAAGTGTGAAATATATATTAGAAGTAAAATCAATCTAGCCCTATTAAAGTTTAGCCAGCGTAAAAGTATTAGCACCCAAATATCAGTGTCAACCTGTTTGTGGTAGAGGTTACCAGGGTATAGTGTGTGTCATATTAGTGTTAAATATGGGAATTGCATTGTAACCATGGCCTGACTAAGTAAATCCACAACCACTGAGAGACGAGGAAAAGACGTTTTTCCCATGCAAAACATGATTGGCTAATTTACAACCATAATAGTGATTATCAGCTCTCATGGACAAAGATTCGGCTGATGCCTTTATTAAACAGGAAGCAGTTTGGCACCGTAATTTGCATTTGGGGGCCTTCTGCATCAACGGTTGAGCAATGTGCGGCAATTCAAATGAGCACCACTGTTGGTTTTACGTTTACTGGCCTCAATTGAACCAGAATGACGTTTGCTTGTGTCGCACGATGTTTGCGCAGGTTGCCATGGAGACGTGTTGTGGGATGCCGTTTCTCTCTCGACATTCGCAATATATTTGGCGTGTGATGTGTGCAGGCCTCATCTTTACAGAACTGAGAATGACTGATGTCAGTTTCCTGTACCGAAACCTAAAACTCTTGTTGAGGTTAACAGCTGTATGAGTGGAGGACACTCTTAAACCTCATCGTGTCAAAAAGAAAGGTGTCTGACAGTCTACGTGACTTCACAATGATTGATTTAAGAATCAGATGCTTCATTCAATACACTCAAAAAAACGATTCCTGGCAATATTAGCTTTTAAGTATTTGGATCATTTAGATTTTATTTAAATACTCGTTTTTTAAAATATATGTAATCCGATTTATTAGAATATATATAAATCTGTTCAATTTAAAAAGTATTAGATTTAATCAGTTAAAATGTATGAATATGAATTAAATAAATCTAGCCGTGAAACAAATCGGATAAATTCTATGAGATTGGTTTACATACAAATTTCAGGAAACTGACTTTAGTAGAAGCGGAAATGACGTCTATTCACACTCCAGTCAGGAGGTGGCGCCAAAATCAAAAATAGACGCTACAGCACATGGACTTCGCCATTTTGCATTGGACTGGATCGTCATCTCACTAGTTTACAATCGCCAAATTGTAGGTGAGTAAAGTTAACAAGTTTGATGTGATTATCTTAAATATAATTGTCTGTTGTTTAATTACATGTGTGACGCGTTGCATGTCTCAGAGTAAAATACACCTCACTACACAGACGGTCTGTTGAATGTAAGTTACCCTGCAGTGTCTGTTGCTTTTATTGGTTAATTTTTGTGGTTTAATGTTTGAAACCTAAGAAATAAATAAAGTCATAGGCTACTATAGGCTTATCAGAATAAAATAATCATAATCTCTGTGACTTTATTAACAAAAGAATGTTACAATTATACTATGTTGTTGAGTGCATTGTGTGTCTAACTAAAACTTTTTTTTTTACAGATACAGCATCATTTCATCGTCTATATGGTGGGACAACCTGCTAGACAGGGTATGTAAGTTATGCTACAAAGATATTGATTTCTGATGCAAAGCTGGATTTTCATCATTCCAGTGTCAAATGATCTTTTAGAAATCATTTTAATATGATGATTTATTGTCAATATTGGAAACAGGTGGTTTTTTTTTCAATAAATGCAGTTATGATAAGCATAAGAGGCTTATTTCCAAACATTTCACCGGTAGTGTACACACATGCTGGGACACAATATTTCTGAAACAGAAAAATACATACTCTTCGTCTCACAAAATCTTTATCTGTCTATATAAAAACTATTATCTACATAAAATATTGTTAAAGAAAATCATTAAATAATGTGTGTTTTTTTGTCTTGTTCTAGTTGAAGACATCTGTATCTACCTCAAAGAAGGCATGGAGAGACACATTAAAGAATATGTGGTAAGTGTATGTCAACCTACTCTATTTTTATATCTATTTATTTATATATATGTATGTATGTGCACGTGTGTGTATATAAATATCTTATGGATAACTAGATGTTTAAACAAGGTGATTATCTGTTTTCAGGTCTTTTGATGGTTTTGTGACTAATGTTCTATTATTTTACACATTTGAATCAGTCTACATATTTTAAATATCAGAGTTTGTAAAACAATTTGCCTGCACATTTTTGAAAATTTCACTTTGACTGCTATTGGGACTGATTTTTTTGTTGTTCTTCTCCAGAATTGTGAAATTGGTGAGTTGGGGATTGCACAGACAGTGGAAGTTTTGCAAAACCTACTTGGTGTCACACATGGGTGTGAAATTACTTTTTGGACTCATTTATGCACTTAAACTGAACTACCAGAAGAACATCAGGTGCACCTTTGACCTTTCAAAAAATCCTAATGGAACTGGACTTGATACAACCAAGCAATCACTGAAAGATGCTTCAGTGAATACCTGACAGACACGCTGATGCATCCCCCTCAAAGTGGGTACATTTTTGGACATTTACAAGTGAACTTTTTAACATTAAAGGAATATTGCACTTTCATTAAACAAAAATCCTGATAATTTACTGTCTGTCATCGAAAATGCTTGTCTTTTTTGTTCAGTCGAGAAGAAATTGTTTATTGAGAAAGACATTCCAGGATTTTTCTTAATTTAATAGACCTTATTGGACCTCAACAGTTAAGTTTCAAAGCAGCTTTAAAGGGCTCTAAACGATCCCAATCGAGGCATAAGGGTTTTATCTATTCAAAAGATTATCATTTTTGGCAAGAAAACTTTTAAAACACAACAACTTGTCTTGCATTATCCATGTGATACACAGTGCGACATTGTGTACTACGTAATAACGTTGAAGTTTACACATCACAAATGTGAAACGCACATTTGTGGACCATTTTAAATAATAAACGGACCCAAAGACATTAAGTAGTATCATTTCGCATACAACAACATCTGAACGCTCCTCTTTCTCCTCGCTTGTAAACGCTGGAGCGGTAGTTTCAATTATGTCATGCTAGCGTGTCACACAGCTAGTGCAAAACGTTGTGAGTTAAAAGTCCTCTTTTATTTTTATTTTTGAAAATGACAATCGTTTAGCTAGATAAGACCCTTATGCCTTATTCGGTATAATTTAGAGCCCTTTTGAATCTGCATTGAAACTGTAAGCTTGAGGTCAAATAGTCTTGAATTGAGAAAAATCCTGTAATCTTTAAGAAAATTATCGGGATTTTTGTTTTATTAAATTGGAATATTGCTTTAACAATTTTAAAAGTTGAAAAGTTTTTGAAAAATGTAATTGATGTATATCTAACATGTAATTAGAGATGCATGAAAATTGTTAATGGCACACGGCCACTCAAAACACTAAGCAATGTGCCATTTTTTTTTTTCTTACCACCCAATCATTCTAAATTATTATTATTACATCATGTCACAGATTTCTGAAAATGTTAAAGTAATGTTGTTGTCCCTGATTTATGTCTACCTCGAGTTTTACAGAGTTTTTTGTATTTCTGCAGCCTGTTAAAATGTTTGCACTTATTTGTGGATTGAGGTTGATTGTGGCTGAAATGTCTGAAACACACTTATTTATTTATTTTTGCACACATTACGAGGTGTATAAGCCATGGCTGTCATGCTAGTTGTTAGCTGCTCTTTTTTGCTGCCTTATGAGTAATGCCTTGAAGTTTTAAATAAATTGATAAAATGTAAAACCAAGTGGTCTGGCTCTTCTTTTATTTTTTGTGTTTTTTTTTTTGTTATAGCATATTGTTATTTAGGAGGGTGAATGGGGGAGGAATATATAAATGGTTTATTAGTAAGATACCTAAATGTAATGCATTTTAAGTGAATTGGGTTTATTAATAAAGAATACATAATCCATTTTTTTAATGCATTTAAAACACATTGGATTAAGTAAAACTATTACATAAATTTTACTGGTTTCATTTACATATATCTAAAAAATATCTATCATTTAAAGTTTATTTGTTTTTTTTAGATTAGAAGTATGTAATCCAAATGGATGGAAATGTTACATGTAATCAAAATACATAAATCTTATGAATTAGGCCTAAATATTTTTTTGAGTGTACGTGGGCAATGGAGTTTTTAGGGATTCAATTATGAAGAAGAACATCAAGGGGTGCACAACCACAATTCTAAACTTTGATGACTCACTTAAAGATGCCCTAAAAATTGGGCTAGTGGGACCCTCGAATGGGCACGTTTACTATCTGATCTTACAGGAGTTGGGTAATTTAGGGGTTTTCAAACTGTGGGTTAGGACCCATTTGTGGGTGACATAGTGGGATAAGGTGGGTCGAACAAAGTCATTTTGCTGTTGTGGTGAATGACGGAAATATGGAAATAAAATTTTTTTTTAATTTGTATTTTTCTCTTTTGTCCACATAAAAAATATGTTGGTGGGTCCCGTGAAAGATTACACCCATCTGAGTGGGTCCCAAAATGAAATGTTTGGGAAGTATGGTACAAATTTGGTTTTACAAATTAATTAAATCTTGCGCTCAATTTTTTTAAAATTCTCCACAAGTCAATCTCACTGATATCTACAATATATTGCATACATTATTGTGACTCATCCCTGTACTACAACAGTCTTTGATAGCTGATGCAATACCGTATGAGAATTGAGCTACTCGCACGACATTTATGAAAAAATGTACAAACGTATCCAACATGTGGCGCGTTCATAAAGTGTTTTCAAATATTTGGAACCATCCGCTTCCTTCCTCATCCCAGACCAGACGCTTACATGATGACTGAAGCACAAGGAGATGCGTAGCACACGAATATTTACGTAGCCGATACTGAATACTCGCTCTGAAACAAACACTGTACAGCAGGTCATCCAAGAAAACAATTCATGTCTTGATGTGTCGCCTTCCGCGTGACAAAACCCTAATGTCACATCCTGTATTCGAGGACATGGCAGGAAAGGAGTGGTCCACCATCCTGCACTCGAACTATAATCCATTACTAAATATAAACGTGCTATCAGGACATTCCTGACCATGGGAATCCGTAACCATTTTTTTATATACTGAGCATTGACAAAAAGAAGAGAGACAAGCTGATAGTCGTCAACAGTGTTTTGTTTTGGCCAAAAACACCAGGCATGCTGAAACGCAGCATGGAGACCTTTATCAAGGATAAACCTTTGCTAATACTCCCTTTAGCCTTTTTCTGTTGAGTTGAGGCCAAACAAACACAGGTGTCACTGTTCAGAAACTACATAACAAGGGCTTGCTTTTCTTTAAATAAGGATGGCCCACCCACAAGATTATTACCTAGTAGTTCACATTTAACCCGGTTTCAAACAAAAACCCATAACTATCCCCTTTAAAGAATCGAGATGAATAGGTGGGTGATTCTCACCAGATTAGACTTATGAGGTGTCATGAAACATTTTGATAAAAAAAGTAAGAGAAACAAAATAAGCAGCATACAGTTACAAACATCTCGTTGTGTACTATTTTGCACATGATTTCAAATGACATCATACAAACCAAATTATTTTTTTTTACATTTAGGGGGGAAATTATCATTACCGCAATGACTGGATTTGGGTTCTTTGACACGGAAATATTTATAATTAAAAAATGAAAAGCTTCAGTTCATGTTATACTGTAAACATTTACAGTAAAGAAACATGTGGTATTTGGTGATTATTGGTAAATGTAGAGACAATAATAAGGAATATAAATTTGCCCAAGAATTTTTTTCTCATCCTCCGCAACAATTTGCAATCATTGTTTAAGCCCTCAAAGAACTAACATTTAAATAAAAAAAAGTTGGAAGGGACATAATTGAATTTGAATTTGGCTACCAGGTAAGCAGTTCTTATTTTTTCTCTCACCTAGACAACTTTTTAGTTCTCATTACCGAAACATGAGTTTGTAAATGCATATATTTAATGTAATATTATGTTGCGGTAATGATAATTTTTGATGATAATCTAAAAAATTTTAATAATTCTATAGAAAATATTTTTAAATCCTCTATAAATAATGGTTATAGTAAGTTCAGACCTTAATCTAATAAGTGCAAAAAGATTGGCTTAAAGGGCTTTTACAAAAATCTGATGCTGGACACCTTCTAAGTCTGGATTTCGTGAGAATCACCAAAATGTACAGAATATCTAAATGCCTCTCACCTGGATTTCAAAGCCGAAAGCTTCTTCCTCTGTCTTCTCCAAAATCACAGTTTTCCTAAAAGGAAATCCAAAACACGGGACATTCCGTTAGCAATGGGAAAGTCTTATTAACCCAAGGTCTTTCAAGAATTGTTATGACGTTCACGATCAAAGAGGAAACACACAATCCACCCTATGACACGGCAGTTATTTATATACATCTGCATGGCGTAATCGGAAATATTTAAAGGAAAGGTGATGATGCTAAAACACAAATAATATTTCATAAGATCACAAAGCTCGGATATAATTTAGTTATTAAAACAGAGCCATAGGCGTGGCGGCCTAAAGTCATCCACTCACTCTTAAAATATGCATTCGACTACTTTTGGTTCGTGTATTAGGCAAACTATTTAAATAACAAGAGCCTCGGGGCATGAATGACTACTGTGTTGATGCAGTTTAAACTAATAGTGCACTACTTATTATGGCGAGAAAGACTGTGGTAGTCGTCTAGACAAGTGTTTTCCAATCCTGGCCCTCGAGGCCCCCCTCCCAGAAAGTTTTAGACGTCTGCTTATTTAACACACCTGATCCAACTTATTAGCCTCTTTCCAAAATGGTAAACATGTCTCCCTAACACGCTGATGAGTTAAATCAGGTGTGTTAAATAACTTTCTGGGAGGGGGTCCTTTAGGACCAAGATTGGGAAACACTGGTCTTGACAATTAACCGACCGGGAATCTCTGGATTTAAACATGCAAATCATTATCATCCTTAAATAAGTGCTCTGTGTTTCCAACGCAAATGCATCACTGGGCAGTCATGAATAAAATGCATGCATAAAGAAGACTACTTAACAGGAAGATGTGTGTGTGATCATCTGACCAGAGTATAACACCCTCATACATGCATTGATTCATTCATACCCTATTTCATAAATCATCCAGACATAAATTAGGTTATATTTATTCAGTGACACCTGCGCGCATGACTACAGTATGACGTCGTTCGAACTGTCAAGTATTTTAGGGAAATAACAATGACGCATACATCAACCAAACAAATTCGAGTAGGTGGAAGACAAAAGTGGCACCCTTACCGTTGTGGTTCTGGCGTCTGCGCAAGTGGCTTCCATTTCTGCAGCCCACCATTCTGTTTAGCATTAAAAAAAAGGGAGAGGTGTAAGAATATATATATTTTTTTCATCTGTAAGTATTGGAGTCCTTGTTGCACACTGGAAATGCTTGAAATCAACAGGTTAAATGCAACAAAAAAAAAACTCGCAAGTTGAGCAATGCATGACACGACAGACAAACTTGAAAAGCATGTCTGTCTAATGTCTGGCACCTTTAGTTTGTGTTATTTAAATCCAAGTACTCTCTACGGTTTTGGCTCTGAACTTATTATCTAACAGATATCTGTCTCCGAAATTATCTCGAGAACAATCTACACTGTAACGCTCTCTTTGCGAACATAAATGCTGACACGCATGAACATCAACTTTACTGACAAGAACCGTACAACGGACATAAGAATTCATTCATATTATTCCTGTTCTGACAGACGCCCATTCAGCCTGGCTCTGCCTCACCCTACCGAGTCCTGCTGCCCACAAAGTGCACTTTGTACATGAACCCCGCTAAGCCAGTAAAACGTTGCCTTTCTTTATTTTCGCACACTTTGAGAATTGTCGTAGGTCCCAGTCAATGACTTCATTTATTTCCAAGCAACTAAGAGGGTCCCTTGGGGGCAGTTGGGTCGGACGCCAGTGCACTTAGCGGCACAATACCCTGTTGTAGCGTAGCGTTCATGCGGAGTGTAGGAGTCTCAATGCAGGGATCTGTTCATAAACCTGCCATGCCCTACCATCCAAAAACCTGGAGTGTACAGGACACTTGTTTATACTGTATTTCAACAAAACACTGTTCCTGTTGACCAAAGTCAAAAATTAAGAGAAGGCTTAAGCCACAAAGCCCTGTAATAAGTTTTTTATTATTATTTTTTGCTAACTCCAGATTAGGGGTCTCAAACCTTTTAGTGAGCAAGGGCCACCACAATTGATAAAACAATCTGGAGGGCTACTTTTTGATTATGGACTACTTTAAACTCGTTGATATGTTTCATCATTGTTTAAAATGTTAACATACATAAAAGAAGCTAATAAAAGCTAATATAAAATATATGTAATAAATAAATAAATATTACAATTGAGACTATTAATAGAATGTGCTTTGGCGGGCACCTCACAGACACTGTGCGGGCAAACTGGTGCCCGCGGGCACCATGTTGGAGACCACTGCTCTAGATATTAGCAGATGTTACTTTAATTCAATTAAATTATTTACATTTAATCAGAAAGACATTATTCATAATGGATAACATTTTATGAAGAATATTAACACAATAACAAACTAGATCACCAGATAACCACCATGACTACATCAAGAGTCTGGCTCTGTCATTACAAGGTCAACCACATTGACCTCTGGTTACTTCAAACTTATTCAATTCCACAGTGAACTTTCACAGGAAAGAGTCACAGTGTCCAAATGTCGCACTGCCCCATACACTAGGTCAGGGCCTATAAAACGCTTTGGCCGGCCACACAAGAGGTGGACCGTAAAACCCTGCCACAGAATTCAGCAGGGACAGATATGAGGTACAGGAGATTTGGTGGTGGTGTGTGGGTGGTCCAAAGACACCAGGAAACATTTCACACCCCAAGTGACCATGAAACATTTCAACGTGTGAAAATCCAAGGGTCAGAAATGAGCAGGCTCACATCTGTATGGAGAGAAAAACTACCCAGCAGATAAATGCCTCTCTCAAGAATTGCAAGGAAGTGGGGGGCTTTACAAAAAAAATGAATGACTCAAACATATGCAGAAGTGAAAAACTTCAGGTACAGTCATCCCTAAATTTTCGCATGACCGCACACACGTACATATATGCAAATAAGACTCTGAAGAAGAGCGCCACGTGCTGCAAACTGACTGACAGGTGCGAATTAACGCAGGTGAAAACATTCCCCACATTCCTAACGAAGCGTGACAACTGCTCGTGACGTCTCAAACAGTAACAGTAAATAGTGGGTGAGACTGAAAAAACTATAATATATACCTAAACTAAATCTTGCTGCCTTTAACTTGTCCATTTGAAATTGCTGCTGAGGTCGAACTTGCGGACGTGCGCGCGAGGTTTAATCAAATTGGAGTTGCGCCTGCGCGCTGATGTTTTAATCAAAGCGAACTCATCTGGAAGTGTGTTTCTATGCTTAATTGAGACCAGGCGACATGAATACAATATAGTCAAGATGTTAATTCGTGAAAAGGAGCTATAGAGTCAAGAAACACACTTAATGTTTATCTAAAAGTGTAAGATATTGTTAAAATTACCAATTAATAAACGTAAATACTGCAGTTCTGCTTAATAAATGTACACTTTTCCTATAGTTTTGACTGAGCCAAATATACCGTACAGTTAAAGAACTACTTCACCTGATTATCTTTTAACTTCATTTTGTTCTGTTAGAGAACTAAACTCAGTGTTTCGCCAATGAACTAAAAACTTTATAAATGTTTTTTTTTACCATAGCCTTTGCTGTATACATGGGTTGTCCATTTCTATTTTGTCATTTTATCATTGTTGTATATATGAATTTGTGGTTTAAAATAATTTATTTAATCTTAATATTACTATTTACTTATTGTTCTGCACTTTTTAACAGTTATTCAATTTTTTAATCTATTAATACATTTTTATTTGATTTGAACACGATTAAATTAATCATGAAACTCTTAGTCAAACCTTTTTAAAGTTCCTCGGTAGTGTCCCTCCAGAGTAAGCGAGGGTCTTGTAATTGTAAACTTCCCCGGAGTTTGACGGTCCTGTATTCACAGTCCCAAAGCTGTCCGATTTAGAGGAAGAAAAGTAAATCTCCCCGCTGTCCGGCTCGCTCGAATTCAGCTTCTTTACGCGTCGAAAAGTCATGTTTTTCATAGTCCGATCATGTCACTTGAAGAATAAAGAACTAGGGATCAAATAAAAAGTACGAATCGTGGGTGAAAAACCTCCCACTTGTCAGCAGCCTACACTTTGACTTAAAATAATCTCCAGCAGGTCTCAATAACCTCAGCAGCATCTGCGGGCAGACGATTCGTGTTTAGAGTCTCACACGTGTGAAGGAAACACTTGAAGGGGGCGGGCCATGCGGCCAAGAAACGTTCCAATGGGCGTGGCCTCAGAATTGAAGCGATACGATTGGACGCAAATTACAAAAGCGACTTTGTTTTGTTTTGTTCACATATAAATATTTTGCACCCATATACAGTGCTATTTACCTTCACACTTAAAATATTCACTAGACTTTATCGTCTGAAAGTACTTATAAAAGTACTTCAGTGTATTTCACATCCATGGTTAACAGATCTCTTACGAAAATGAACTATGACTTTTTTTCTAGAAAGTGTGTGTGTGTAAATATATAAAAGCTTATAAAACCGTAGCATCCTTGTTTTTGCCGTATTGATTAACAATTCATCAACAAATCATGGTTTTATAAGTTAATAATGACTCCATAAAAGTAAGGATGAGACCTCAACTGTATGTTATGTTAAAACATTTTAATCAAAAGCATTTGGAGTAGTTTCAATATTAAGCTCACTGTGTTGAAAATGAAGTGTATAACGCAAACATTAGCGCTTTTGGGATCGAGGCTTTTGTGAAAATATTTAACCCAATGATGCCCTCTAGTGTATATATGCGGAATAACATCTTATGAGCGCTTTGGAATATTGACGTTATTATCTTAATATCAAAATGAAGACAAACTTAAATATTGAAATGTTTATTAAGACAAATTCACAAAATAAGGAGAATTTTACATTCTCAAGAAAAACCTAAAGAGTGACTTAAATCAGTGATGCTAAACACCGGTCCTGAGAGACAGCACTGCACATTTTGTAATTCTTCTTTATTTAAGAGTCGAGAAGCTTTCTGTACAAGCAATCTAATAAATGATATAAACAGATGGAGTGCAATGTGCTATCTAAAACCACAATTTTACCCTTGAAATGATCTAAATTTAAGAAGCATTCGTATGCTAAATACACAGACCGTTTCATCTATCACACTTTGAAACTGTATGAAATGATGACGAATCAGTTTTAACCAACTGACTCAACACATTCTGAATACAATAATATGATAAAATTATTTGATATTATACAGTTAATTTCTTTCAAAATATTATCTAAACATTACACCTGCTATTTATGGTGTATACAGCCAATAAATTAGATGTGCCAGAAAATTCAGTGTACTAAAGCTAGCATTTATGGCAAAGAGCACATTGGTACCTTGTTTAGTTCAGATTAATCTTAACATATATAATGATTGGTAACTGCAGAATATTTAGGTTATAATTAGAGAGAAAAAAAACAAAAGGAAAGAATTCTGTGCAAAATCTTCATAGCAATAGTTAAATCACCTATAGTTTACAGCAAAGCTACTGAATCGATTGGACATCAAACCTTAGCAACATGCATCCATATATTGGATGCATATTAACAATACCTCAAAACAATTATCCAATGTACAGTATTTATCTGGAATGACCTGTGCAATATGTATGTCACAGCAAGATAAAGCATGCAAAGAGTGCATGAAAACTACATTTCAAAGTAAGTACAGTTTGATGCACAGCTGATATAAGGGTGGGCTCGTGAAAGAGAGATCTGTTTGAAATTGCAACTCCATATAAGGATTATCCCCTAAAAACATACAAGGGATTCAATAAAAACTTAAACCTTATTTGTTGCAAAGATAAAATCTGACACATTGGCTTAAAAATAGACATTGGCTATTAACCTGGTAATACAAAGATTGTTTTAAGCAAACTGGATCATCAGTAGCATTGAACAGGCAGGGGTAAACTCTATTTCAGGTTGAAAAAGCCAGTGGATTTGGCTTGAGGGCCCATCAGCATATTGGCTTGGTTCTTATGTGTGATATGAATCTGAGGAAGAAAAAATAAAATAGATGAAGCAATATATCTCGCTTGAAGGAATCATTCACACAAAAGGAAAAATGCATATTTATGTGCAAAACACTTTAAAATTATTATTATTAATATTAAAGCATTTAAAGGTGCTGTGTGTAGATTTTTGCGGCATCTAGTGGTGAGATTGTGAATTGCAAACAACGGCTCAGTCCCCTGTTCACCCCCCTTTCAAAACGCATAAAGAAGCTATTTAAAATTTAAAAATGGGTGCTTACATTCTCTTTTTTGAGGACCAAGTCTAAAATTTCTGGTTTTACTTCATTTTAAACAATATTTGGGGGATAATTGCAAAAATGTCAATGTTGTGTAACCAGTCTGTGTCAATTGGTGTAACTAGTATTTTTTTTTAATGAAAATATTATATATTTATATAAAACAAAGTGGAATAAAATATAATCATCTAGTTTTGTGTAATATAATTTTTTTACATACATTTTTACATCATTTGTCAAAGATTAATTAGAAAACTGCTGTTTTCTGCATATGTCAGGACAAATATTACAAAAACGCATTAAAATTTACATTTAGAAATAACAAATAAAATTATATTTTAAAATGATTTTTTATGACTAAGCTTACATGAGATCAAGGTGGATAAAATATTGAATATTTCTCATTCTTTGGTACAATTTGCAGTTACACCATTTGCCTTTTTTTAGGTATCTCGCTTGAAGGAATCATTCACATAATAGGAAAAATGCATATTTATGTGTAAAAACACTTTAAAATTATTATTATTAAAATTAAAGCATTTAAAGGTGCTGTGTGTAGATTTTAGCGGCATCTAGTGGTGAAATTGCGGATTGCAACCAACGGCTCAGTCCCCTGTTCACCCCCCTTTCAAAACGCATAGAGAAGCTACGGTAGCAGCCACAGGACTAACATGTAGTCGTCTGAGACAACGTAGTGACAAAGCAGCAGTTTGTCCATTTAGGGCTACTGTGTTTGAAGTTAAAAACTACATTTTAAGGCAATAAAAACATAACAGTTCACTATGTAAGGTCTTTATACTAGTGATGGCGAAGTGAAGCTTTCTTGAAGCAGTGAAGCTTTCAACCCAATTGTATCGGAAAAAGATTCATTATTCGAAGCTATTCAAATCAGAGCTTGATGAGGACCTCTGCTGGTGAAAGTGCTGTATCACAGCATGTTCCACAACCAAAGAACGTATTAATTATAAAAGCAAGAATTAATGCATTAACAAATTAAGGATAGGTCTCAAAAGTATAAAGTGTGAACCAATTAAAAAAATATCATGGTATTAAGTGGTGCAGAAAAGGCTTTACTACTATCATATATCTTATCTTAATATATCTTATAAACTCACTAATCGATTCCGTGTACTGCAATACTCCAATACAACCCATGAGGGCGCGCCGCGCATTGCACAATTTTAAACCTTTGAATCAGATAACGAAGCAGTCACGTGGGAGTGTGTGAAACGAAGCTTCGGACGTCATTGGTCACGTGATTTTGCCAGGACGAATCAAGCTTCGATACAAAGCTTCATTGAAAAACGGTTCATTTTTTTGACACACGCTTCGGAGCTTCGGTGTCACTGGTAACATCACTACTTTATACACCAATTAAAATATAGTTATGCATTATATATTGCTTTTCTATCAAAATAAATAAATTTACACAGTGCACCTTTAAGGCGGCAATATTCAAAAATGGGTGGTCACTCACAGTACAAGGTGGCTGCATCCACGGCTCTCCGTCAATCTGCATAGGCAGGGGTTTCTTTGTTCTACAAACAAGAACCAGACAAATAATTTATTAGTTTTATTTACAGACAGGAAAATCATGAAAAATAATGAATAATGTCATCATCACACTGCCAGCATATGAGTCACTGACAGATACAGAATTAGTTGACCATCTGATAACATTTACATTTATGCATTAGGCGAATGCTTTATCCAAAGCAATTTGTAGTGCATTAAAGCTATATACATTTGTGTGCTTTTGGAATCAAACCCACAACCTTTTGAGCTACAGGAACAACACACAGCCCATTTCCATGACAAAAGAGCGAACAGAAATGTAAATTGCATAATTTACCTTTGAATAAAATGCGAATAATGAATATGTTAATGGACATACTTTAATGGTCAGTTATGAGCATGTCCGTGCATGTGTTGACTTGTTTGTGCAACAGCCTGAATCAGTACAAAGTCTCACCTGATGGTAATCTGAGATGTTTTTGCAAGTCGGACTGCGCTTTTCAGACCCGTGTATATCTGTCCCATTTCCATAGCTCCTTCCAAACCCACCAACTCCAATCGTTTATCACTTATATCTGTAAAAATGGAGACAAGAACCTGTTGAGTCTATTTAAAGGATTAATCAATTTTCTTAAAAAAATCCAGATAACTTTTTGAGGAAAACATTCCAGGATTTTTCTTATTTAAATGGACTTTAATGGACCCCAACACTTACCACTTAACTCAACACTTAACAGTTTTTTTCAATGGAGTTTCAAAGGACGATCCCAAACGAGGCATAAGGGTCTTGTCTAGCGAGGCGATTGTCATTTTTGACAAGAAAAATACAAAATATGTACTTTTAAACCTCAACTTCTCGTCTATCTCCGATCCTGTGACGCGCCAGCGCGACCTCACGTAATTGCGTAGTGATATAGAAAGGTCACGTGTTACATATGAAATGCAAATGTGCGGACCATTTTAAACAATAAACGGACACAAAGACATTAATTGGTATCATTCGACATACAACAATGTCGGAACGGTACTCTTTCTCCACACACGTAAACACTGGGGCGTAGTTTCGCATACATCATCCGTGACCTCTTGACGTGATGACGTATTGCGTGAGGTCACGCTGGTGCATCACAGAACCGGAGATAGACGAGAAGCCGTGCTCCAAAAGTGCACATCTTCCATTTTTCCTGTCAAAAATGACAATCGTTTCACTAGATAAGACCCTTGTGCCTCGATTGAGATCGTTTGGATTCTTTTGAAGCTGCAATTTTGAACTGCATTAAAACTGTGTTGGTGTCCATTAAAAGGGGAAAAATCCTGAAATGTTTTCCTCAAAAAACCAAATTTCTTCTCGACTGAACAAAGAAAGACATCAACATTTTGGATGACATGGTGGTGAGTAAATTATCTGGATTTTTCAAGAAAATGGACAAATCCTTTAACTTTTATGTTAAAGGGGTCCTAGCATAGAATTTATAATTTTTTTTTAAAACATCTATGTTATCATGTTATGCTTTTGCAGTTATAATTTTATCTCATTATGATAATTTTACATCCACTTACTGACTCTAACAATTATATATAGGCCTGTTCGTACTGCTGTGGCTTTGTCTGCAATTGTGAGCTGTAAGTTTATAGTTAAATATAGTTTGCGTTGACTTTTTAATAGCAGCCTCTTTGTGACGTGCGCAAAACAATCTACCTAAGTTACTGAAACAGTGCAATGTAAATGGTGTCAGTCATGCTTTAAGAGGATCTGGGTTTCTTGAGATTTCTAAATAAAATATTTTGCACTTTTTTGGACGGGAAATTAACTTTTAATTTCTGCACTTACAATTTTCATACAACTATTTCGAAAAAAATCACATTAAGATTCAACCCCAAAACACAAAACCTACCTTGCGGGCTCACTTTTAGTAGTTCAGGGTCCAGTATCACCTCAGGCATATTTTGATCTACTTTGTCACTCTTTTTGGCTTCGCCCCACAGGTTGGACCCGCCATGCATGCTGGGAATGTTGAGGACAGCGATCCCCTCCAGGGAAAGACTACTGAGATCTAACTGTGTCCCACAACACTGTAAAGACAGACAGAATGTTATGTTTTTCATATTTCAAATTCTCATTATTTCAAGCCAAATTTGTAAGCACATTTTTAAGTAATGAAATGCATTTGCCTTATACACTGAATTAAAGCTGGCTCTTCAGCAGATGACTAATACTAGATTTTATCACACTAATGCCCTGACAATGATGATGCTTTTAGAGTGGAATCAAACACGTGGAAAGAGCAATCATGACCAAAGACAAATTCATTTTTGTCTTCCGTTAATTCTCGTTGTAATTTTGAGACTTTTTAAAGGGCACCTGCGTATCAACCTCTCTCACCTCTATGGTGATACACTCCTTCAGTTTTTTACATGATGCTGAGATGGTCTCAGAAGTGGCAAATTCAAAGTACCACAGTTTGTTCTTCATTCTAAAAGAAATTGAATTAAGAGTAAGTTATTTATATTATATAAATTTGATTTAATTATAAATAAGAGTCTATTTATTATTATTTATAATAAACATATTAATAATGTTGCTACAATATAAACAATATGATGATGATGATGATGGATCTGATGCCCACCTGCTGTTAAACTTCTGAGGATGTTTCTCTCTCATAGTGTGAAAGCGATGAGCAATAGATGCATCCTGTTTAAGACAAAATGTACAAAGTAAAAGTAACATGCATGTGACCCTGGACCACAAAACCAGTCATAACGGGCATTTTTTTAAAAATTGAGATTTATACTGAAACCTGAAAAAATAAGCTTTCCATATATTGGCCTAGATGCAACTATTAGAAAATCTGAGGGTGCAAAACATTTAAAAAAATTGAGAAAATCACCTTTAAAGTTGTCCAAATGAAGTTCTTAGCAACAAATATTACTACTGATAAAAACATATTTCATATATTTGGGTCAATGACGTGACGTTAATTATTTTGTGTCCATATGGTTCAATTAAATGTAAAAGGGTTAAAATTTCAAAATAAATTTGCAGATTACTTGCATACATTCTCTTTTTTTGAGGACCAAGTCTAAAATTTCTTGTTTTATTTAATTTTGAAAGAATATACTTGGGGGATAATTGCAAAAATGTCAATGTGGTGTAACCGGTCTGTGTCAATTGTTGTAACTCGTATTTTTTAAATGAAAATAAAAATACATTCATAAAAAATGTGGAATAAAATATAATCAAATATAATTTTTTTACATACATTTTTACATCATTTGTCAAAGATTATTTAGAAAACAGAGCTGTTTTCAGCATATGTCAGTACAAATATTACAAAAACGTATTAAAATGTACATTTAAAAATAACTAATAAAATGATTTTTTTGATGATTATGTTTACATGCCATCAAGGTGAATAAAATTTTTAATATTTCTCATTATTTGGCGCAATTGGCGGTTTCACCATTTGACATTTTCAGGTCCATCTAATCTTAACTTTCATAAAAATTGTGCAAATATAATTTTTTATTGCATAAAATTAACATAAATAAAATATGTGCATTAAAATAAACCTGATGCATGCTTTTAAAACAAGTTTTTAAAAGATTTTTGAATTTCTCATCTTGCCAAACCGTTTTTTGTCACTGACCCATTTACGGTAGGACATTTGCAAAATATCTTAATTGAACATGATCTTTACTTAATATCTTAACTCATTCACCGCCATCCTTTTTAAGAAAAGTTGCCCACATGCATTTTTGTGATCTTAACAAAATTTTAACAAAATTCCTTGCAGGAAAATTTTTTTCTATAAATATATAAACATACAAATTATATCAAATTAAAGAACACACCCTCTGCTTTCAAACAAACAATAAACAAACAAACAAAATGGGGAAAAAACGTTTCATTATATATTTACTTTTTCTACTTAATTTAACCACTGAAATATGGATATTTCTCTTCAAAAATACAACATTTTGAGCAAAAAGCTTAAAAAATTGCGTTTTTGTAAAGGAATTTATGTTAGAGATCAGACTCAGAATGACTATCAAACATAAAGGCAGTTAAAATAAATCATTAAATCTTTTTAACTTCCGTTTTTGATAAATTCCGTTTGGCGCCATCTGGTGGATAAAAGCGGTATTACACTTTCACTTTGAAATTCGTCCAGAAAGGCATATTTATTAGTTAAATATGAACTCATAAATGACGAGATAACTCGTCAATGGCGGTGAATGAGTTAAAGATTTAGCATAAAAATTTATATCATTTGGACCCATACAATGTATTGTTTGCTATTGCTACAAAAAATACCCATGCGAGTTATAACAGGTTTATTGGTCCAGGGTCACATATGGTTTTGACAATACAAAAGTGTTTAAATAATAATAGATTTTATTTATAAAATGTGATCATTTTATCATTACTAAGATGAAGCAGTATTAAAAGCGATTATAAAGTATAACTTTGCTGTTCAAACACAGGCCAGATGTCTACAGGCGAAGTAAAAATTTAATAGACGTCTAACCATAGCCCATACAGTAAATAAATTAAAAATAAATCAATGAAACTAAACACATTACTGTTGACTTTCCTTTCGTGATACAATATCATACATCTCTAAAGTTATTTTAATGTAATCAAATTCAAGTTTAATTTTGGCAAAAGTGGCTAACTCGTAGCTAGTAGGTAACTTTATCAGGTCTATAGTTAAGCTAGACTGTGAAATGATGGCTATTGCTCGCTGGGTAGATTCCTGGTGTACTTACCACTCCGATGGAGAAATAATTATTGATGATTTCGTAGGGCACCGGGTCACCTCTCTCCTTACTGTCCTCAAGAATCACCTGTATGCTCCAGCGATCCATCTTGACCTCAGAACTCGCCTCGATGTCTTTTAGGATTCGACCCAGATCCACGCCATCATAACCTAGAACCAGAGCGCTGGTGAGAACCGCTACCTGAACACAGACAGGGCAGGTCTATAAAAATATTTTACCAGCCCTGTATAGGTTTACATGGATCTTGCTTTCTATTTTTTTTTAAAGGGGACATATCATGAAAATCTGACTTTTTTCATGTTTAAGTGCTATAATTGTGGCCCCAGTGCTTTTATCAACCTAGAAAATGTGAATAAGATCAACCCAGTAACTTTGTTTTGGTAAACCATTCTTCACAAGCATGTGAAAAAATATTTGGCTCCCCTTGTGATGTCAGAAGGGGATAATACATCCCCTTAATCTGCACTATCCAACCACGCCACTGCCATTATAGTACAGAGATCAGCTCATTTGCACGTTAAAGGACACACCCAAAAACGGCACATTTTTGCAAACACCTACAAAGTAGCAATTTTAACATGCTATAATAAATTATTTATATGATATTTTGAGCTAAAACTTACATATGTACACTGGGGACACCAAAGATTTATTTGACATGTTAAAAAAGTCTTATGAAATGTCCCCTTTAAGTCGCTTTTGATAAAAGCATCTGCTAAATGCCTTAATGTAGTCAATGTATAGAAATGAATAAAGAGGCAGAGTAAATATAAGGATTATTGAGTTTTTTTGATTTATGTAAAAATGTAAATGTTTTATTAGTGGTGTTGTTTTCTCTCTTTTGGTTAAATAAATGATTCATCACAGAACAATGTATACCCTCAGCTTCTCTCCTCACCTCCGCCCCATCGCAGACAGCGGGCAAGATCATTTCCTGTGCCAAGAGGAAGCACAGCCACTGGAGGGCGCACTGGCAGGTTGGCTTTATCTTTGTGAGGTATTGAAAGAAAGGGGATAGTTGTGAAGGAACTGATATCAAGGTAACATGTATTTGAAAATTTCAAATCCTCTTATGAGGTACTGTGAGAAACAAAGGATATATGTTTGAGGTTTTTCACCTATGGCATCAAGAATCCAGCCCACTGTGCCGTCACCTCCACAGACCAATATTCTGTAGTCCTGCAGATCTTTGAAGAAATGCAATCCTGGGTGAACATAAATGATAACAGGTTAAAATCATCTAAAAGCAACAAAACTCGCATTTTGCTAAGCCATCAACAAATTCAAAGAAATAAATGCAGGCCACAAGCCAAGCAAACGAGACGAGAGTAGTGAATTTACTAAAAATGCTTTAGTTATAGAGAAATCTTTACCCTGGTCCCGGTCCGCCATTGGAAAGATTATAGACTTGCCGAGGATTCAACAGGAATTGAAATTTTCGAAGGACTCTGTAAAAGCAAATGTATTTATTTAGAGAACAAGGCCAAAACATACCTGCTTATATTAACTAATATACTCACCTTTCCCCCTGTTTTCCACCACTTTTCGGGTTCACAAAAACCAACAGTGGATGAGTCTTAGGAATCGGGTTTATCTGTTTAGGCAAAAAAAAGTTTTATATATTCCAGTGGCGGCCGATGACTTCTTTTTTCGAGGGTGCTCGATCTTCACAACATGTATGTAGCACTTCATGTGTGTGGTTCCTTTTGTCAAAATATGTGTTCTGCGCATCGAGAGATCGTGTGTGAATCACGTGTCTTGTCAAAATTAGTGCCTGCTGCAGATTCGTCTTAAGGGGTTATGATAAAAGAGACGCTCGTGTTTTGCCAGATACTCACATAATCTCATGTGTAATCACTGTTAAGGGAGTTTCTTGCGTGCATGTGCAGCAGGCACTTATTTTGACACAACACGTGATGCACATGGTTCACATGACGCGACAAACACATATTTTGAAAATGCAAGCAACACATTGAATTAGCGCCCCTTGGATGAGCAGTCACGAGCCGCCACTGGTATATTCCAGCTTAGGCCATTTGTATGCTGATTTTACCAAAACATGTAAATTTTGACCCTGTAGCACTCTTAAAACATTGTTCCTGTATTGCATTTGCAGCACAAAGGTTGTGTGTTCTAAAATCTATTGTCCAACTAATGAAAAACAGGGAGCGATAAAGTCACCAAATCAATAATTGTTTGGTGACACTAGACAGACTGTGTCCTATCTGTAATATCTGTCCTTCAGGTGTAGTGTTGTGCTCACTCTCATCACTTGCGAATGAGCATCCATTCCTAATGGTGTTCAGCCTCTCCTGAGAACCAAAAAACGGGGGACACAAAGATTGACCACAGAAAAAATATACAGCGATGGGCATCACTTCTGCTACACATGACGCTGCTAAACAACGACTCCAGCTTAATATTATCAACACTACAGTAAATGTGCATACTACTAAAATGTATAGATTGAATAAACTGGAGAAGAAGAGCATTTGCCTAATGCATACACTACACGTGGAGAAATTTGCTTACTTTATACTGCAGTTGCAAATGGTGACAGCTGAATGTAATTTCTTCTAGATTTTCAACATAGTACTGGTAAGTTTATTAAAGCCATTTTCGTTTTGGCGACATTACCTTGATGATGGGATATATGGCCCATGGGGGTAAAACATGGTCCCTAAAAGGCCCACAATCACATTCAAAGGGTTCCTGAGTCGCACACTCATCATGTCTCTAATAGTAAAAGAAAAGGCATCATTGTAATGGAAAACTACAAAAAAATACTACATATTTTGAGAGTGATGATTACATAATTTATTAAAGATTTTTTACCCTTTCACTTTTGTCTAGTAAACAATAATTATGTAATGATTATTATCTATAAAAATATATATACATATATTCAGCGTTGGGGGTAACGCATTACAAGTAACGCACATTACGTAATAATATTACTTTTCTGAAGTAACGAGTAAAGTAACGCATTACTTTATAAATGTACACATTAATATTTGAGCTACTTTTAAAAAAAAGTAATGCTAGTTACTTTTCAGTAGGGCTGTCCTCGACTAAGGATTTACATATTCGAATCAGAATTGTCGAATCTTTTCATAGTCGACCGATAGTCGAATCATCTATGTGTGTGTGCATGGGTTGGGAGGGGGTCAGACCAGGTACAAATTGATAACTTTTATTTTCTTTCACAAGCAGCACACGTAAACAACTTTCTGATAAAGTGACCAAAAACTGTCTTTCAAGTGATGAACGAAGACAAAACTGACGATGCATTTATGAGACGCAGAGCACCTAGCACGTTCGGCTAAATTGCATGCGCAAACATGGCCAGCACGCAATAGTCCAAAATCTATACAACAAAAAGCAATCCAAAATGTACAGACTTAAATTAGATCAGAATTTACGTTTATAATAAATACATTTTTTTAATAAAATAAGGTCAGAAGTAACAAAGTTCAGAACAAATGTGCAAAATGCCTCAAGTGCACGAAAACAAACACAAGCCAAATAGATACATCAGATAACCCAGAGTGATTTATAAATAAAATAAAATAAAATAAAATGAAGAAACTATTAAAAGAATGAAAGTATAGCCAGAATTGCCAGCTTTTTCTTTTAAATGTAGAAACAAAGAGGCAATGGTTTATTAACATAGGAACCTCTTATGGACGTGTAGCCCGGTCACAGGGGTTGCTGGATTTATTAATGCATTTTAAAAATATTTATTGAAAGCTGTTACTTCACATATTATTTGCAGAATTATAATAATATGCTGTATATTAATATATTGGGAGAAAGCTGTTATATGTGAAATCAGAGTTGTGCACAGTGCATCCATATACGGCCAAAATTAAAGGATCCTCATTTCATAACACATCTGCGACGATTCGACTGTGAGATTGGTAGTCGAATCAGGCTTCTCCTTTCGATGCATTGAATCTTCGACTATTCGGGGTCACCCCTACTTTTCAGTTTAATTAATTTGTTTTATAAAATAGTATACCGAGTTAAACTGAACGTATTAAAGTAGAATTACGCACTCGATGCGTGCGTGCCTGAGCGGGACAGTTTGAGTCAGAAACGAAGACGGGGGACCAGAGCTTGACATTTTTGCAATGGAAATACGCAATTTCTAAATGCAGAACTTCTCAGTCATAAAAAACACCTGCAGGGCCTGAAAGAAATCAAGCCTTAGCCAAGGAAGAAAAAATAACGCAAAAGTAACTAAAAAGTAACATAAGTATTACTTTCATGGAAAGTAACTAATTAACACAATTAGTTACTTTTTTGGGGAGTAACTTAATATTGTAATGCAATACTTTTAAATGTAACTTTCCCCAACACTGTATATATAACACTGTATATATATATATATATATATATATATATATATATATTTTTTTTTTAAATACGCAGTAATTATAAATACAAAATACCAGTCTCACCAGGGTATGACACCAAACGCAGCGCTTTCCAGTAAGCCCGTGCTTTATTTTCTTTTGACACTTGTCGCACTTCCCAGAATCACAGTTTCCTGTCACCCAGTCATGAGTTGCAGTCTGCATATAAAAAATAAAATGTGTGTATGCTGTTACAGTGTTGACTTAAGTGATTCAAATACGGGGGAGACCAGAGCTAGCTGTTACACTTTTACCTCCCATGTTTTATGCACATAAAACATTTGTGACTACCGGTACTTGCCCCACAGTTAACAAGAAATGTTGTACCCACTGTATGGGGGAAGTTGTCACAGTGGAGCCATTTCAGTACATCTCATATATACAAATAAACAGATAAATAGGACAATGATTGAACTGTGAATACCAGAGCTCAGTGGTTGGGCAAAATGTCATAGGTTCAAACCCAGATAATACACATACTGATAAAAAGTATCCTTGTTATGCACTGCAAGTCGCTTTGGATAAACGTCTGCCAAATGCATAAATATGTCAAACGTAAATGTATGCTTACCCCTGTCTCTTTCTTGGACATCACGTATGTGCGACTGCATGGAGCTGGGTTCTTATTGGCACACCGGCCATGTACTGTGTATTTACAGCCTGTGTAAGACAGCAAACTGTTGTGATACTAATCATCTGACGCCAGATCAAAACTAAACATTACAGTGGTGGTTTTACTAAAATTAATAAAAGAGAATTTTTCAAATTCAAAATTAAAGTGGACATGTAATGAAAATCTGACTTTTTTCATGTTTAAGTGCTATAATTGGGTCCCCGTTGCTTCTATCAACCTAGAAAATGTAAAAAAGATCAACCCATTAACTTAGTTTTGCTAAACCATTCTCTGCAAGCATGTGGAAAAATAGCTAATTGAAATTTGGTTCCCCCTGTGATGTCAGAAGGGGATAATACTGCCCCTTAATCTAACCAAGCCACTGCCATTTAGTGCAGAGATCAACTCATTTGCATTTTAAAGGACACACCCCTTTTTTTGCTCACACCTATAAGTGGCAAAGTGGCAATTTTAACATTCTATAATATATTATCTGTGGGGTATTTTGAGCTAAAACTTCACATATGTACTCTGGGGACACCAACGATTTATTTGACATCTTGTGAAATGTCCCCTTCAAGGCCAATACATGCCAGGGCAGTCTCGCTGTGACTTCCGAGGCTTTCTTGGCGTGGCGCTTTTAGCCTGATGATACAGTAACTAAGCAATAATGCAGAGACAATTTCAAAAGCGAAGTTTACCTGAATAAAATGAGTTTTTAAGCACCTCTAAGACTGGTTACATAATCTGTGAGCGGGGCATCAAAAGCGAGTTTTCATTTTGGTGCCCATATTATTAGATTACCTTGCTTGCTTTAAAAGTTATTTATAATCTTTATCATTTTTTAAAAATAATATTTTAACTAGAAAGCCAGAGATAATGTTATTTTCTATGCCGAGCCGCAGTTCGGCAGAATTAATGTAGACATTGTGTGAACACAACTTGAATGTGTGCATTGTTTACATCAGAGTGAGAGCAGAATTTTCATGTTGTGTTTTAAGGCAACACTATAGGACCCGATGGTGAAAAAATGGAGGTCTGAACCTACTGATTTGGCTAATCCAGAGTTCCCACACCTTAGTTAACTTCAAATACAAGGTCCTTTCAAGGACTTTTCAGGTCCAATACCCTAAATTCAAGGATTAAATGTGGGGACACATTTCAAGTGAGAGTAAGGTTACATTGTGTTACCTTTTAAGATACATTGTTACAGTTCCCTTTTGAGGAAAATCGCTTTGCGTCACTGTGGTGACACTTTGCGACACCTTCAGGGGTAAGTGCGTCTGAATGTGCACATCAAATTCAACCAATGGTGAGGCTTAACGACAAAGACAGGGACACGGGAACCAGGAAGTATATCGCTATCTGAAATATTGCCAAAGACGGCGTTACAGGGACGCAGGAGGTATGACAAGGAAGACGCAGCATCTCATTCCCTTCTCAGGGAACAACAGTTACATACGTAACAAGAGACGTTTTCATGTGTCAAACATTAATATGCAAAAAAGCCTTTTGGTATGAATCAACATTTGCATACAGAACATTTAAGCATTTAAAGCGAACATTTTAGCACGTGTGATTAAAAATTGTAGAATTTGTATGATATTATCCTACACTACACGGAATAATATGATTTTTTCCCCAGAAAACTTATTGCATTTAATAGATATAAGCACTTTCAATGACCTGTATCTGTATATTGTCAAAAACTTCCCAAGGCGTTGAATTGTTTCGCCCAGATTCACAAACATTCCCGTGAGAATCCTGCTAATCAAAAGATACTCCTGGCTTGCAAAGCAGAAATTGTCATGTTGTGTGCCATTAAAATGTAATAATTTTAACAGAACAAATAGTTTTACTTACAGGTGCAGCAGAGACCCTGTTTGCGCAGACCCAGCAGCATATTTTGACAGACATTACAATACGCAGGCCTGTTAAAATGCTTCATCCTCCATAAATGCTGGCCATCTCTTTGGGTCATCTTAAAAAAACAAAAAAACAAACAGGTAAATTCTTGATGGTCTAAATGTGCAAAATGCAAGTCTTGTACAGTATAAACACATATTGGTTTGTGTTTCATATTCTCTTAATCAGCCTCGATTTCACAGGAAATCCACATCAAAGGTGAGATCTCTTTAATATCACAGTTTATCCTCCAAAGACTGAACTATCTGAGCAATTCTTTCCACATTTATTTTATAATCCTGCACTCGGCAACCAAATAATCTCATTGGTTCCTACAATGTCAGAAAAAATGGTCCATAGCTGTCACTAGGGTGGTACCCTTAAAAAAACGACACCTTTGTAGAGGTCATATTAGTTCCTCAGAAGTACATATTGGTAGTTTGGTAGCAATTAGTATCTCAAAAATACATATTGGTATTAAATGTATACATATCTGTACCTAAATGGAACCTAACCTTTTAAAGGGTACTGCCTGGGTTTTATGCACACTGATTTTATGCACATTTTGAAGAAACCCATAAGAAACAAGTGATGGAAACGCCAAATTTAAAATAAAAATGGTGGTTTTTGACTTATGCGATAAAGAGTAAATGCGAATAATGGGAGATGGAAACGCATTTGCCAAATAAATTCTAACGCAGCAAGCCGTTTCCGTTATCTTTACTATATATGGGGCTTGACATCGTCGTAATGCCCTTCTGGTAGTTCCTGCATCAAAAAGTCTGCATTTTTTCTTCTGTGCAAACCAATCAGTTTGGCAATTACAACACTGAAAAAATATTCATTCAATTTACAATTTTTTTTAATGTAAGTGGTTGCAATCAAAGCTACATTTAAAAAATAAATATTTTTTTTTGTTTAAATGATGCTTAAATAAATTGATTGCAACCACTTACCTTAAAAAATTAAGTAAATTGAATTAATAATTTTTTCAGTGAAGCTGCACTGCTAGTAAATGTATAACTTGCCCAATCGTAACTAAATGCAGTCCTGTCTCCATTGTCTCCAATTGTTTTATTTACTGTTGGTTGAATACCACCATCATTTGCTCAAACAACTTAATCGAAATGCACTTAATTCGTATTTCTTTGTTTTTTTTTTATGCAAATTTTTGAAAAGATTCGCTTCAAATTTCGATGAAAACCCGGATATATAAGACCTCCATAAAATGTCCAACTTCTGACTGTGCAATATAAAACCCCTTTCTTATAATAAAATAAACTATACTAAGAACAATGAATATAATTTTATTCGTAACAAATATTAACTTGCATGCATATGCAGTGTTTATTACACTTGGCATTCTTATCTTACACCTACTGCTTATTTTTTATAAATTCATCTGCCCGGCCGGAGGTGTTGAGGGGGACTAATGGCATTCACATCAGGGCCGCATTATTAGTGTCAAATTTTTGGTTGTGATGACTCAGAAGGAAACTACAGTCAGACGGGCAGGAGACCTAAAACTTTAACCCACATAGTCGTAACTGGGCTTAATTGTTGGCACTTCCCCTGTGCCTTATATGGGCAGCTGGAAACAGCATTTGGGGAAGTCTCTGGCTTAGATGTGTGTCTGAGCGGGATGATGACGCAAAACATGGAAGGCACAAGACATGCACAATATGTTAAAACTACGAATGCTTCATTTTCTTAATTCACAGACTATAAAACGCGCAAACTGCACTGGCCTCCAGGGTCGATAAACGTTTGAAATACTCGTTACTTCCTTACATGTCCGCGATGACGCTGCTTATGTGGTTGAACTGTAAAACCATCGTGTTAGCCCTAAATGTTAATGTATGGTGTGACAATGACACCCTGTGCAGTTAGTACTGGGGGTAAACTCATGAGCAATTCATGGTGTTTTATTACATTTAGAAATGAAAAAAAAACTAGCTCTGTGGCTTGTCTTCAGGTCATGCACGGGCACAGACAGACAAGAGTAAGTTGGCCATCCAACAGCTAAAGGTCCCTTTATGGAGAGCGTGAAACCAGCAAGAGGTCTAGCTTTACTTGATGGGCGTCATCTTACATGTGGAAGCTGCCAATCGCTCAGTTTTGCGTTTTTCTAGTTGTATCCTTGCTAGTCTATACATATTTGTTGTTGCATATAAACATGCATGCCCATTTGTCACTATGAATTGCTATTCTTTCTAATTTATTTGCTTGTGGGTGTTACTGTGTGTGTGCCTGCATGCAAACATACAAGTGTCACAGTGTTTGCACCAACGCAAAGTCAGCAGGCTTTAGGTGTAATAACAGAGACCAATGTGTTCGCTGGCAAATGCTCACACATAATAATTAAATACAACAAGATGAACTCGTAGACTAACCATTTTTAGTTGCCGCAGGGAACCACTTTATTTTTTAGCAATCCACTTTATTTTACCGACTGTATGTAACTTTGCAACTTTTTCTTAAGTATTGAACAGTTTTAGTAAACTGTCTGTTTTATATATACTAACCTATTTTTGAGATGCTCCCCAAAAGACATTCAACTGACTGGAGAACATGTCAACTTATTCAACTAACCCGTCTCTAACAGTCTACTGGTAATCTAATGAGAGTTAGCTGACATGTAGTGGCAAATTAATGTAAGTTATTGTGTAGTTGCAAAGTTACTTAGTAGAATGTCCAAAATTGAACTTTTTATAGTCAAGTCTACAAAGACACTGTAAAAAGATTTGTTGGTTCAACTTAAAAAACTAAGATACCTGGTTGCCTTAAAATTTTGAGTTAATTCAACTTAAAAATGTTGATTCAACTCAAAAAGTTGTGTAAAACATGTATTTAATTAACTCAAAATGTTAAGGCAACCAGGTATCTTAGTTTTTTAAGTTGCGTTTTTTAAGTTGAACCAAACTTTATTTTTTACAGTGAACTATGTGCAGCAGATTGTATTTTTACAATTTCCCCTTTGTCTTTCTTTTCTACTGATTTGTATTAGGATCTCTGGTAGGGTTTTACAAGCAGTCCATTCTGAAAAGAAAAGCATTTGATACTTTAATAAAGATATATAGCCTGTCTTATCTGCTCCAAAAATAGCACCTCAACTCTCTGACTTTGCATCTGGAGCCAGAATGTGTGACAGCGATTACCCCTCCCAACTCAAAGTGATCTAAAATCCTTCCGCTCCAACTCCACTTCGGGTTTTCCATCTCCTTATCCTTATTTATTTTGTTGTATCATGAACTGGATATATTTAACACAAGATCTGTGAAGCCGCTGCATTAGGATAGAAGATGGCTGCGTCTTAAATCTCATACTGTGACCGTCGGTACTGAATTAGATGAAGTACGTACTCATTGACAGTTTAAACAGTAGATACTATATAGCAAAGGTTCTCAACTCTGGCCCTCGAGATCCACTTTCCTGCAGAGTTTAGCTCCTGCCCTGATCAAACACACCTGAGCAAGGTAATCAAGTTCTTCAGGAATACCAGAAAATTGCAAGCAGGTGAGTTTGATCAGGGTTGGAGCTGGGCTCTGCAGGGGGGTGGATCTCGGGGGCCAGAGTTGAGAACCTCTGCTATATAGTATGAATATGGATAGTATAAATAAATTTGGGCGTACTACATCCGCCATGTTGATAAATCACATGACATTAGTCGTTAATTGGAATGACGTTATTCAAACGCAATTTAACCAAAAGGGACAGCTGTTTTAAGGGACACTCCACTTTTTTGAAAAGTTTTCCGTCGGTCTTAGTACACAATGTAACTACAGAAGAGTCAAGTTTTAAATAGGAAAAATATCGAAACTCTTTTTTTTGCGCAATGCTAATGGTCTAATCAGATTCAATCTATTATGCTAAGCTATGCAAAAGTGGTACCGCCAGACCCAGCGATCGGCTGAATGGATTACAAAATGGTAAAAACCAAATGTTTAAAGGAACAATATGTAGGATTGTGGCCAAAACTGGTATTGCAATCACAAAACTTGTGGCTGAAACTGGTACTGCAATCACAAAACTGGTGGCCAATACACAAAATGACAACATAAACATCAGTTGAGGGCTGCAACACCACTTTTAAAATGACAATATCCTGGCCAGACCACTGTTGTCAGTGTTATAAGTATTTGAAATGAAAATGATTTCTTAATGTCTAGTGACATATCAGGGCCATTTTATGATTAATTGATATACATTTCTTACATACTGTTCCTTTAACTTTAGGGGAGCTGGTAAATTACCATATGAGCTGCATTACCGATTTCGAGGATTTTTGAATAAAACAACACCCCTCCGTCGTCTTCTTCATTGGATAATTCCTCTACCAGGTGATAGCGGAATAGCAAGTGTCCATCAAATGAGCACTTTGGGGTCTTGCCGGTCATCTGGGTACATTTCGCCTACTGTTTTTTTAATACTATAAATTTGGATCTACAACTCGCCTTGTCTACTGCTTTTTGCCTAATATATAGTATGGAAATAGGTGGTTTCGGATGCAGCCGATGTCATAGTAGAAAGAACCAATCAGTCAAAGGTTCTTAGAAGCACCATTTCTTTCACATTTCATTTTTTTATAAACAAACCTTTTCACAATAATTAAACAAATTGCACCTCAAATCACGCAAACAACTATTTTTTAGGCTGGTTCAGCTAAATCGCATTCGCACTCTAAACTAAACAATCAGGTGATTGGTTCTTTTAATTGGAAGGCGGGACGTTCGTTCCTACAGCCACCCTATTGATCACTGCAATGCCTCTCTCACACCAGCGATTATCTCTATTTTCCCTTTATTTTGACTCCTAATAGTCGTGTTTCACTGTGTTTGTGCTTTCCCATCTGCAGTCCCAGTAAAACCAGCAGTGGGACGTTATTCATGCCCCCCTCCACCCATTCCTGTAAGGACACGGTTCCACTGCTGTCCGCATCAATAGCTGTCATCATATCTTTCAGAACCTGAAGGCAAGAGAAACAGCGAGTAAAGGCATGTTTTTGTTTTTGTTAATTTGCATATGTGGCAACCATTTAATTTGTGCAATAATCTGAACGTAGAGTCATTTTATTAAATGACCCCTCAGGGAATCATTGATTAACTTGCATGATAAATTTGCATGTTGAACATTGTAATACGTTTCAAACAAGGAAAGGTCAAAGGAGCAACATGCATATTATTTATTTTGGTCCATGACAAGTTGATTCTTGCCACATGAGGGAGGAATTTTTGTTCTCGACAGGGTGTGGTTACATCTGGAAATGTTATGGCAGGGATTCCAAAGGCATTTCACTTCGACTTGCCAAATACTACACGGACAAACCACGAATGCTTTATTAGACACCATTTTTTTATGATATCCTAACCCTCATGCAAACATATATAGAGTGCTTTAAATGTCCTAACAAAGTGATCTTTCGATTTGAAAATCGAGGGCATTGTTTGACCCTTACAAGCATAACCAAACATGAATGCAAACTCACAGGCTGCAGTTCAGACACATCCCAACCGAGGTAGTTTGCTGCGTGCATCATCTGGGCAATAATGCGGTCCACTTCCTATTTCACAGAAACATGAATGGTTAAAGATTTTACCAAAAGATGTATTTATAGAAAGATGATTCAGTTCTGTTACATAATAAGGAATT